>NC_137343.1:47702291-47867291 GCF_965287045.1 Carcharhinus amblyrhynchos | reverse complement strand
GAACGTGCCTACACACCCAGAGTGTCACCCATCCGCACATTCCCAGGGACGGGGTCTCTGTGCTCTATGGGCCCAGGGACGGGGTCTCTGTGCTCTACGGACTGTTCCCAGGGACGGGGACTCTGTGCTCTATGGGCTGTTCCCAGGGACGGGGACTCTGTGCTCTATGGGCTGTTCCCAGGGACGGGGACTCTGTGCTCTATGGACTGTTCCCAGGGACGGGGACTCTGTGCTCTATGGGCTGTTCCCAGGGACGGGGACTCTGTGCTCTATGGGCTGTTCCCAGGGACGGGGACTCTGTGCTCTGTGGGCTGTTCCCGGGGACGGGGACTCTGTGCTCTATGGACTGTTCCCAGGAACGGGGACTCTGTGCTCTACGGGCTGTTCCCAGGGACGGGGTCTCTGTGCTCTACGGACTGTTCCCAGGGACGGGGTCTCTGTGCTCTACGGGCTGTTCCCAGGGACGGGGACTCTGTGCTCTACGGGCTGTTCCCAGGGACGGGGTCTCTGTGCTCTATGGGCTGTTCCCAGGGACGGGGACTCTGTGCTCTACGGGCTGTTCCCAGGAACGGGGACTCTGTGCTCTATGGGCCCAGGGACGGGGACTCTGTGCTCTACGGGCTGTTCCCAGGGACGGGGACTCTGTGCTCTATGGGCTGTTCCCAGGGACAGGGACTCTGTGCTCTATGGGCTGTTCCCAGGGACGGGGACTCTGTGCTCTACGGGCTGTTCCCAGGGACGGGGACTCTGTGCTCTACGGGCTGTTCCCAGGGACGGGGACTCTGTGCCCTACGGGCTGTTCCCAGGGACGGGGACTCTGTGCTCTACGGGCTGTTCCCAGGGACGGGGACTCTGTGCTCTCCGGGCTGTTCCCAGGGACGGGGTCTCTGTGCTCTATGGGCTGTTCCCGGGGACGGGGACTCTGTGCTCTACGGGCTGTTCCCAGGGACGGGGACTCTGTGCTCTCCGGGCTGTTCCCAGGGACGGGGTCTCTGTGCTCTATGGGCTGTTCCCAGGGACGGGGACTCTGTGCTCTACGGGCTGTTCCCAGGGACGGGGACTCTGTGCTCTACGGGCTGTTCCCAGGGACGGGGACTCTGTGCTCTACGGGCTGTTCCCAGGGACGGGGACTCTGTGCTCTACGGGCTGTTCCCAGGGACGGGGACTCTGTGCTTTATGGGCTGTTCCCAGGGACGGGGACTCTGTGCTTTATGGGCTGTTCCCAGGGACGGGGACTCTGTGCTCTACGGACTGTTCCCAGGGACGGGGACTCTGTGCTCTACGGGCTGTTCCCAGGGACGGGGACTCTGTGCTCTACGGACTGTTCCCAGGGACGGGGACTCTGTGCTCTACGGACTGTTCCCAGGGACGGGGACTCTGTGCTCTACGGGCTGTTCCCAGGGACGGGGACTCTGTGCTCTACGGGCTGTTCCCAGGGACGGGGACTCTGTGCTTTATGGGCTGTTCCCAGGGACGGGGACTCTGTGCTCTACGGGCCGTTCCCAGGGACGGGGACTCTCTGCTCTACGGACTGTTCCCGGGGACGGGGACTCTGTGCTCTATGGACTGTTCCCAGGGACGGGGACTCTGTGCTCTACGGGCTGTTCCCAGGGACGGGGACTCTGTGCTCTACGGGCTGTTCCCAGGGACACAGGACTCTGTGCTCTATGGGCTGTTCCCAGGGACGGGGACTCTGTGCTCTATGGGCTGTTCCCAGGGACGGGGACTCTGTGCTCTATGGACTGTTCCCAGGGACGGGGACTCTGTGCTCTACGGGCTGTTCCCAGGGACGGGGACTCTGTGCTCTCCGGACTGTTCCCAGGGACGGGGACTCTGTGCTCTCCGGACTGTTCCCAGGGACGGGGACTCTGTGCTCTCCGGACTGTTCCCAGGGACGGGGACTCTGTGCTCTCCGGACTGTTCCCAGGGACGGGGACTCTGTGCTCTCCGGACTGTTCCCAGGGACGGGGACTCTGTGCTCTACGGGCTGTTCCCAGGGACGGGGTCTCTGTGCTCTACGGGCTGTTCCCAGGGACGGGGACTCTGTGCTCTACGGGCTGTTCCCAGGGACGGGGACTCTGTGCTCTACGGGCTGTTCCCAGGGACGGGGACTCTGTGCTCTACGGGCTGTTCCCAGGGACGGGGACTCTGTGCTCTACGGACTGTTCCCAGGGACGGGGACTCTGTGCTCTCCGGACTGTTCCCAGGGACGGGGTCTCTGTGCTCTGTGGGCTGTTCCCAGGGACGGGGACTCTGTGCTCTATGGACTGTTCCCAGGGACGGGGACTCTGTGCTCTATGGACTGTTCCCAGGGACGGGGACTCTGTGCTCTACGGACTGTTCCCAGGGACAGGGACTCTGTGCTCTATGGGCCCAGGGACGGGGACTCTGTGCTCTACGGACTGTTCCCAGGGACGGGGACTCTGTGCTCTATGGGCTGTTCCCAGGGACGGGGACTCTGTGCTCTATGGGCTGTTCCCAGGGACGGGGACTCTGTGCTCTATGGACTGTTCCCAGGGACGGGGACTCTGTGCTCTACGGGCTGTTCCCAGGGACGGGGACTCTGTGCTCTCCGGGCTGTTCCCAGGGACGGGGACTCTGTGCTCTACGGGCTGTTCCCAGGGACGGGGACTCTGTGCTCTCCGGGCTGTTCCCAGGGACGGGGACTCTGTGCTCTATGGACTGTTCCCAGGGACGGGGACTCTGTGCTCTACGGGCTGTTCCCAGGGACGGGGACTCTGTGCTCTCCGGGCTGTTCCCAGGGACGGGGACTCTGTGCTCTATGGACTGTTCCCAGGGACGGGGACTCTGTGCTCTACGGGCTGTTCCCAGGGACGGGGACTCTGTGCTCTACGGACTGTTCCCAGGGACGGGGACTCTGTGCTCTACGGGCTGTTCCCGGGGACGGGGACTCTGTGCTCTATGGGCTGTTCCCAGGGATGGGGACTCTGTGCTCTACGGGCTGTTCCCAGGGACGGGGACTCTGTGCTCTACGGACTGTTCCCAGGGACGGGGACTCTGTGCTCTACGGGCTGTTCCCAGGGACGGGGACTCTGTGCTCTACGGACTGTTCCCAGGGACGGGGACTCTGTGCTCTACGGGCTGTTCCCAGGGACGGGGACTCTGTGCTCTACGGGCTGTTCCCAGGGACGGGGAATCTGTGTTGTACGGACCCTTCTAGGAACGCACGCCAAAACAAACTCCAACCTTGGCTGGTAGGTCATCAACTTGGAGAAAGACACTTGTTTCTCTGCCTGAAATCTGTTGGCCTCCCAATGCAAGGAATTATCCCTGACTGAGTGTTGCAGAATGGCACGTTCCAAAGCCCAGGATTCCGAGCTAAGGGATATTTCATGATCACAGTTGGATTGAAGCTCCTCAGAAAATGACATGATCTGTGTGAAAATCTTCAATACCTTTGCACTCTTTGTAAGTGTCTCTTTGGGTTAAAGTGTGTCAGAATGCAACATGGTACACTCAGATTAGCCGAATGTCATTGCAGTCTGCGTGATTTTGAAAGGATTGTAATTTTCTTTCAGATATTTCTTCCAAATGAAGTATATTTTTGTGAAATGGACTCTGCTCTGACACCGCTGTGTTCGAGCTCCCTGCAGCCAGGGGGATGTTATAAGATGACGTATAAGGAGATATGACGTATTAGGAGATGTATAAGATGATGAATGGGATGGATAGGATAGAGGTGGAGAGACTCTTCCTGCTCAGAAAGGACAGTAGGACTAGGGGGCACAGCCTCAAGATAAAGGGGGGGCGGTTTAGAACGGAGTTGAGGAGGAACTTCTTCACTCAAAGGGTGGTGAATCTCTGGAATTCTCTGCCCGTTGAAGTGGTGGAGGCTACCTCGCTAAATATTTTTAAGACGCGGGTTGATGGGTATTTGATAAGAGAGGGGATTAAGGGTTATGGGGAGAGGGCGGGAATGTGGAACTGAGACATGACAGATCAACCATGGCCTTATTGAATGGCGGGGCAGGCTCGAAGGGCTAGATGGCCTACTCCTGCTCCTATTTCTTATGTTCTTATGTTCTTATGTTCCAGACTTGTACAGGCCTGAGACTGCCCTCTGCTGAGCGAGTGCTGAACTCTCACGTTGGCGAACAACATGGTTTCAATTCCAGTTTCTTCCCACTTGTTCAGACCAATCCCACCGGAATTCCACTTGCAGTTTGGACAACTCTTGTTTTCGGAGTGACTCTGACAGACGGCACTCAAGCAATGCATGGCTCTCAGCCCAGTTGACAGAACAAAGAACAACACAGCACGGGAAACAGGCCCTTTGGCCCAACGAGCTGCCATTTTAACATTGTGAGTCCCCTCTTCCACCCGTGACCCTTTGTCTATGCTTATGGCACTCCACATTGGAAACCAGATTGAGGGAAGACTAATTTAGGGACAATTTGTTACACCAATCAGCCTAAGAGCACATCTTTGGGGTGTGGGAGGAAACCGGAGCACCCGGAGAAAACCCACGCAAGCACGGGGAGAATGCGCAAACTCCCACAGACACCGGCCCAAATCCATGTATCTGCACAGCAATCAGCGATAGTCACTGAGCTGTCGTCTTGCCCAGCATCTGGTCCAGTGTAAGCGTACACTAACGATGTGAAGCACTAGGCTACTCTCGAAACATCCAAGAGCAGCCCTCGCACGACCCACCGTGTGTATGCCCCTCGTTGGACAACAAGGTGGACTGAATCACCTGTGGATTAAAAGAGAAAAACGTCAATAACATGCACATCCTTAGAGAAACATTCAAGGGAATCCCCAGAAGCTCAAAAGTGAAACAAGTGAGCCAGAAAATATGTTGGAAGGTCCATAGGAATCAGTTGATTCCCAGGGACGTCCCGAGGCTCCTGATCCTTATTTAAAACCGTCTCCTATATCCCTCCATCTCCATCCCGCTCACGTGCCTGTCTAAGTATCTCTTAAACAAGTCCAGCGTGCCTGCCTCCACCACCTTACTTGGCAGAGCGTTCTGTACCCTCTGTGTGAAAAACCTCCCTCTAACATCCGAGGGGTGATGTGGAGGAGGTGTTTACTAACTCCACCGAAACAACAAGGTCATTGATAAGCAGTAACCGGCTGCTAAAATTAGTTAGCAGCTTGACCCCGATGAGGTAGTGAATCTTTGACTTGCTCCCGACAAGATTCTCACGTACAGGGTGATAACCATAGATCCCCTACAGTGTAGAAGGACGCCATTTGGCTCATCCAGTCACAATCCCACCCAGACCCTGCCCTGCAACCCCACACATTTACCCTCCTACTCCCTCCCTGACTCTAACGGGCAATTTAGCACGGCCAATTCACCTAACCAGCACGTCTTTCGGGCTGTGGGAGGAAACCGGAACAGCCAAAGGAAACCCACGCAGACACGGGGAGCATGTGCGGACTCCACACAGACAGCGACCCAAGCCAGGAATTGAACCCGGGTTCCTGACTGAAGGTTTAACAGAGCTATCTGTAATCAGTGACTGAGCCCAGTGGCAGGGAGTCATCCAGGATAACACTCCAATGCAGTATTGTGGAACAACCACTCCATGTTCCTGGGAGACACTCGGCTCGGGGGATTCCTCGGAGGTCACCCTGCTATCCCACTCTAATCTTGGAGACTGGATTCCCCAGAGAGATGTGTGGGAACGCCAGGCAAATGATGGAGTCAATCCCTGTTAAATTTCGGGGACTCTTGGTGTCATGAGGGGGTTTGGGAAGCAGCCTCCCTCAGCGTTCCGAGTCCAGGATGCATGGATCCGACTAAGGGGAAGGAAAGTAGGTGCTGTTAGCTGTGAGAGTTGGTGAGTGTGATCACCTTCCCGAGGGCAGACTTATTTACAGTGAGGTTTGGACATCACTACACAGAGTATAGACCAGCCCTGAGTCTGTCGAGTCCCAGACTGAGTGGACCCAGCTGGATTTAGACCCCCAGTTATTGCTTCCCTATTGGATACAGCCTCACTCAGTAATCAGGGATCTCATACTCTACGCGACCCACGGGGAGATTTATTAACAATCCCCAAGGCCATCATTACAGTGAGAATCGGTTGAGGTAATGGAGGAGTTGCTGTGAGGGGGGAGTCAATTAATTCATGCCGGTTTAGCAGGAGGAGGGGGCTGCCGGAGATTTTCTCAATTGATTGACCCAAGGTAATTGGATCTCTGCTTGTTTGACATGAGGCTCCAAGTAGATCTCCCTGAAGGGATGTGTGGCACAGTAGCACAGTGGTTAGCACTGCTGCCTCACAGCTCCAGGGACTTGGGTTCGATTCCTGGCTTGGATCACTGCGCGGAGTCTGTATGTTCTCCCCGTGTCTGCGTGGGTTTCCTCCGGGTGCTCCGGTTTCCTCCCACAGTCCAAAGATGTGCGGGTTAGGTTGATTGGCCGTGCTAAGAAATTGCCCCTGAGTGTCCTGGGATGTGTAGGTTAGAGGGATGAGTGGGTATAACATGTAGGGATATGGGGGCAGGGCCTGGGTGGGATTGTGGTCGGTGCAGACTCGATGGGCCGAAGGGCCTCTTTCTGCACTGTAGGGTTTGTATGAGACCTTACAGGACTGTGGCTGTGCTGCCCGATCACAGATCCCGACTGCCATGGACCCCGGCATCTCTCCGGTACGACAATTAACCCCCAATTGCCCCCTTAGATAGAGGACAAAGTTTCAAAGCAGTTCCTCTGGGTATCCCAGCCAACTTCCTAACCCTCAATAAACATCGCTGCAAAGCCAATGATCTGATCTCTGATTGTGGGATCTTGCTGTGCACAATTTGCTACATTTCCTTCATTACAACAGGGACTAGACACCAAGACGTCTTTCACCGGCTGGAAGGGTCTTTGGGGAGGTCCTATGGTTGTGATGGGGCGATAGAAATATTAATTCTCTTTTTTACTATTTTCTCTCTCTCTCTCTCCAAGCTGATAAGGAATGTTTGGGCTTCCTTACTTACACTGTAGTCACACTGTGATCACTATCCTCATGACATTGCACTGTAATAGGGTGGCACAGTGGCAGAGTGGTTAGCACTGCTACCTCGCAGCGCTGGGGATCCGGGTTCAATTCCCGGCTTGGGTCACTGTCTGTGTGGCCTCTCCCCGTGTCTGCGTGGGTTTCCTCCGGGTGCTCCGGTTTCCTCCCACAGTCTGAAAGACATGCCGGTTAGGTGCATTGGCCATGCTAAATTCACCCTCAGTGTACCCGAACAGGCGCCGGAGTGTGGCAACTAGGGAATTTTCACAGTAACTTCATTGCAGTGTTAATGTAAGCCAGCTTGTGACACTAATAAATAAACTTGTGGTGTAGATAGGTTTTGATTTGATTTATTATTGTCACATGTATTAGTATACAGTGAAACATTGTTTCTTGCGTGCTATACAGTCAAAGCATACCGTTCGTAGAGAAGGAAATGAGAGAGTGCATAATGTAGTGTTATAGTCATAACTAGGGTGTAGAAAAAGATCAACTTAATGCAAGGTAGGTCCATTCAGAAGTCTGATGGCAACGGGGAAGAAGCTGTTCTTGAGTCGGTTGGTACGTGACCTCAGGTTTTTGTATCTTTCTCTATGTCCTGGGTGTTTGGGGTCCTTAATTATGCCGGCTGCTTTTTCAAAGCAGGGGGAAGTGTAGATGGTGTCAATGGATGGGAGGCTGGTTTGTGTGATGGATCGGGCTACATTCATAACCTTTTGTAGCTCCTTGTGATCTTGGGCAGAGCAGGAGCCCAGACCAAGCTGTGATACAACCAGAAAGAATGCTTTCTATGGTGTACCTGTAAAAGTTGGTGAGAGTCATAGCTGACATGCTAAATTTCCTTAGTCTCTGAGAAAGTAGAGGCGTTGGTGGGGCTTTCTTAACTATAGTGTCAGCGTGGGGGGGACCAGGACATGTTGTCGGTGATCTGGACACCTAAAAACATGAAACTCTCTTCCATTTCTATTTCGTCTCTGTTGATGTAGGGGCATGTTCTCCTTTCTGCTTCCTGAAATCGATGACAATCTCCTTTGTTTTGTTGACATTGAGGGAGAGATTATTGTCACCGCACCAGTTCACCAGATTCTCTATCTCATCCCTGTACTCTGTCAGTGTTTGAGATCCGACCCACTACGGTGATGTCATCAGCAAACTTGAAAATCGAATTGGAGAGGAATTTGGCCGCACGGTCACAGGTGTATAAGGAGAGGCTGAGAACACAGCCTTGTGGGACACTGGTGTTGAGGGTGATGGTGGAGGAGGTGTTGTTGCCTATCCTTACGGATTGTGGTCAGTGGGTTAGGAAGTTCAGGATCCAGAGGGAGGAGCCGAGGGCCCAGGGCATGGAGTTTGGAGATGAGGTTTGTGGGAATAATGGTGTTGAAGGCTGGGCTGTAGTTGATAAATAGGAGTCTGATATGGGTGTCCTTGTTACCTAGGTGTTACAGGATTGAGTGCAGGGCCAGGGAGATGGCATCTGATGTAGACCTGTTTTTTCTTTGGTTGGCAACACTCTCTTACAAAGATACCTTAGCAGAAAAACAAGGTGATTTTCGCTTTTACCAGCCACAACCTCTGCAGATTTATGTTTCTAAAATTTCTGCATACAGAAAATTAACACCATTGTGCTAATTCAGAAGCAATGTGAAATTTAGTGCCGTACTGCAGCAAAAACTCTACTCTAAGCAGAAATACTTTGTTCTGACCAAAATTTTTTTTTATTCCAATTCAGTCCAATCAAGTCCAATTCAGAGTCTCAACAAGTTGAGACATTCCCCATCCAAGCTGACAAGACAGGGCTCTCACCTCCTGTCCATGTTTGCAGACTGTTGTCAGGATTGACGGAGAGACAAACTTCACACATACTCATCACTCCTCACTGGACGCTGTAAATACAGGGAGGTTACAACTGATTGATTGCAGCTTTTCTGCTGTGTTTTAATGGGTTATGTCAGTCTCCAGGACTCCAGAACCTAACCCAGCACCCTGAGCTGCCACATATTCAGCTGGCAGTTCCCAGGAGTGGCCACACGGTGCCGCTCACAGCATTCCCTCGCTCCAGCTTATTAACAAGCAGAGACATCTCACTCCACAAAACCTCCACACAATTCACAACAAAGGAACTGTATTTATGACTAATTTCTCCAACAAGATGTTAGCCATTGCTCTAATTCACAGTACACAATCGAAATAAACAGTCCATAATCCACACTGATCCTCCAATGCAGTGCTGAGGGAGTGCCGCACTGTCAGAGGGTCAGTACTGAGGGAGTGCCGCACTGTCAGAGGGTCAGTGCTGAGGGAGTGCCGCACTGTCAGACGGTCAGTGCTGAGGGAGTGCTGCACTGTCAGAGGGTCAGTGCTGAGGGAGTGCCGCACTGTCAGAGGGTCAGTACTGAGGGAGTGCCGCACTGTCAGAGGGTCAGTGCTGAGGGAGTGCTGCACTGTCAGAGGGTCAGTGCTGAGGGAGTGCCGCACTGTCAGAGGGTCAGTACTGAGGGAGTGCCGCACTGTCAGAGGGTCAGTACTGAGGGAGTGCTGCACTGTCAGAGGGTCAGTGCTGAGGGAGTGCTGCACTGTCAGAGGGTCAGTGCTGAGGGAGTGCCGCACTGTCAGAGGGTCAGTACTGAGGGAGTGCCGCACTGTCAGAGGGTCAGTGCCGAGGGAGTGCCGCACTGTCAGAGGGTCAGTACAGAGGGAGTGCCGCACTGTCAGAGGGTCAGTGCCGAGGGAGTGCCGCACTGTCAGAGGGTCAGTGCTGAGGGAGCGCCGCACTGTCAGAGGGTCAGTGCTGAGGGAGTGCCGCACTGTCAGAGGGTCAGTACTGAGAGAGTGCCGCACTGTCAGAGGGTCAGTACTGAGAGAGTGCCGCACTGTCAGAGGGTCAGTGCTGAGGGAGTGCCGCACTGTCAGAGGGTCAGTACTGAGGGAGCGCCGCACTGTCAGAGGGGCAGTGCTGAGGGAGTGCCGCACTGTCAGAGGGTCAGTACTGAGGACTAGGGACCAGTGTGGGCTGGCTCAGGTAAATGATGTCAGGTTGCAGCACCCAAAAAGACCCCTCAGTCTGATCATTGTTAGCACTTCAGGTAGACAAATACCCATTTCCAGTCCCAATCCCCATTCCCAGTCCCGTTCCCAATCCCACTCCCAATCCCAATCTCCATTCCCAATCCCAATCCTAAACCCCCAATCCTAAATTCCCAATCTCAATCCCTAATCCCAATGCCCAATCCCATTCCCAATCCCAATCCCAATGCCCAATTCCAATCCCATTCCCCATTCCCAATCCCAATTCCCAATACCCAATCCCATTCCCAATCCCAATCTCAATTCCCAATGCCCAATCCCAATCCCATCCCCCATTCCCAATCCCAATTCCCAATACCCATCCCATTCCCCACTCCCAATCCCAATCCCAATTCCCAATGCCCAATACCAATCCTAATCCCCATTCCCAATCTCCAATCCCCATTCCCAATTCCCAATTCCCAATCCCATTCCCAATCCCCAATTCCCAGACCTCTCCTCATTTATTTTTTATGGAATAATGTTTATTTTTAGGAGTGGTCTTTATCCACCAGTACACTCCATGTTCATTTTGTTCTGCTGCCAATTCATAAAACATCAGATTTAGAATATTTAAACAAAACTGCCCTGGAAGAGAGAAGGCCATTCAGCCCACACTGCCTGTTCTGGCCCTTTGAAAGATCCAGTCAATTAAACCCAATGGCACAGTGGTAAGCACTGCTGCCTCATAGCCCAAGAGACCTGGTTTTGATTCCTAGCTTGGGTCACTGTCTGTGCAGAGTCTGCATGTTCTTCCCCGTGTCTGCATGGGTTTCCTCTGGGAGCTCTGGTTTTCTCCCACAGTCCGAAAGATGTGTTGGTTAGGTGTTAAATTCTCTGTCAGTGTACCCAAACAGGAGTGTGGCGACTAGGGGATTTTCACAGTAAGTTCATTTGCAGCCTACTTGTGCGACTAATAAATAAACTTGTAAAATAATTCTGTTTTTACTCCTTGATAATTATTCCTTTAAGATTATTGTTGAACCTGCTCCCATAACCTATCTGCAGAACACCCTCGATGATGCTTACAGTTGTATAGTGTTGGTTGCAGTTTGGTAGGTCATAGTCTTTATTGACTCTTAGAACAATTTATAAATGTACGATAAAGGATACACGCTAGGAGCAGTCTCCGTGCTGGCTGGTACACACTGCTCTGTGGAACACTCAATGACCCCTGAGTGCAGATCATCTTACATCAGTGTGGTTCTGTATTCAGTCTCACGTTAACCTTATTTGTGTCAGACGCTTGCACGACACTAACTAGGAATTAGTGTGACAGTTTGATGGGGATGGATTGGAACTTTCTGGGTTGCCAGGTCAAGTGGGACTGGTGACTAATGGCTCGTTTATATCTATGGAATCAACAGTTGTTTGCCCAGCTGTTGTGGGACCAATGCTTTCTATCACAAGTGTGGGATTTACACTATTAGCTACGGACACTGGAGTTACTTGCAAATGTTGTTCACCCATAGTCACAGTTCCAACTTCTCCTGAAGAAGTGTTTAATTTCCCAGATCCTAACTGCATTTATTTGTGAATGTCTCTCCTTCTGTCTGAGTGTGGGTTTCTCTGTGTGTGTATGTGTCCCTTTCTCTTGCTCACTCTGTCTTTTTCTCTGTGTGTCTCCCTCTCTGTCTGTGTCTCTCTTGCCTCCCTCTCTATCTGTCTGTGTGTGTGTATCTCTCTCTCTGAGTCTTCTCTGTCTGTGCATGTATCTCTGACTTCTGTCTGCGTTTGTGTCTGTCTCTCGATTTCTGTGTCTCCTGTCTCTCTTGCTGTGTGTGTGTGTGTGTGCCTGTCTCACTCTCTCCCCATCTATCTGTCTCTGTCTCCGTGTGTGTGTGTGTGCATCTCTCTTTCTTTGTCACTCTCTCTCTCTCTGTCCCCCTCTGTCTCTCTCTTTTGCTGTGTGCAAATGTGTGTGTCTCTCTCTATGTGTCTCTCCCTCTTTTATCTCTCTCCCTCCCTCTCCCTGTCAGCCTCTATTTCTCTCTTGTCTCTCTCTCCATACAGAGCAGTATTGGAGTGGATGTGACACAAAGGCTGAGCTCTCATACAGACTGGATGCTGGGCACATTCACCAGGCTGGGTGGGCAGTATAAATACTGCTGCTGTCTTTCTGTGTTAAGGGAGAGTTCCCAGCCTGAATGTTTCACTCTCAGTAACTGGGAACACTGGCTTTGGGAAGGGGGGGGGGTTCATTGCTGGGACATGTGGCTTATCTGGAGACCCAGGCTGCAGTGTGTGTTACACAGGGGAGTGGGGGGGCTGGGGGACCTGCCAGTGACTGAGACACAGATACACACACCAGCCTCTGTCAGACAGTGCGACCAGCGCAGCCCCGGCCCCGCCCCCAGGCTCAGCCCCGCCTCCAGGCTCAGCCCCGCCCAGCCCGACATAGCCCCGCCCCGGCTCAGCCCCGCCCAGCCCGACATAGCCCCGCCCCGGTTCTGCCCGGCTCAGCCCCGCCCAGCCTGACATAACCCCGTCCGAGCCCAGCATAGCCAGGCTCGGCCCCCCCCGGCCCCGCCCCGCCCCCAGGTTCAGCCCCCCCCCCCCCCGGCCCCGCCCCGCCCCCAGGGTCAGCCCCGCCCCGGCACAGCCAGGCTCAGCCCCGCCCAGTCCAGCACAGTCCCGCCCACCCCGGCTCGGCTCAGCCCAGCCCAGCCGGAACCGCCCAGACCGGCACAGCCCCGCCCAGTCTGAGTCAACCCAGCCCCGCCCCACCCGTCTCAGCCCCGCCCTGGCTGGCGGTGGAAGGTGCTGGAAGGTGGGGATGGAGCTGGGTGTTGGTCCCCGGAGCGGAGAGCGCGGCCATTCCCCTGAGGCCGCCTCAACCTTTCAACTCATGTGAGCGAGCTTCTGGAACCTTCCAAACCGGCAGCATGCTGGCAAAGGGCTATTTAAACTGCTCATTCCTTTATAATTCATATTAGAAACATAGTACAGCATTATATATTATATAATATTAATATTATATACACTTCATTTATAATGTACATTTATATACTTTATAAAATAACTTATTTTAATGTATATTGTTTATGTATTAAAAATGTTTATAATTTATATTGTAAATATAAATATTTTATTTGTAATTTGCATTTATATTATATATAATTTTTATTTATAACAATGTATAGTTTATATATTTTATTGTTTTTATGTTGTGTATGTGTATATTTTATTGATAGTTTATATTTACATTGGTAATTTTGTACTTCTCCAGCTCTTTTGTAAGTTATGATATTTTTATTCTGCTTTTTCAGCCACAGGTATTGAAATTAGGTGAGTGTAGGTGACAGGTTTATAATTCTTCAAAGCCCCGGTGTGTTAGCAGCAGCAGCAGCCGATAATACAAACCGAATCGATCCCTAATCCACACAGCCCGGCGTCGAGTTACTGCCTCTAATAAAGTAAAATGCTCCCAAGGTACTTCAAAGGAGCGTTACCAAACAAAACATGACACAGAGGACAGAATTTTACTGCCCCGCCGTCCACAGGAATTGGAGCAGGCGAGGGGTGGAAAGGTCCATTGACCAAAATTTTCCGGTTCGAGGACGAACGAGGCCTCATTTCCTGAACTTAAGAACATAAGAAACAGGAGCAGGAGTAGGCCATCTAGCCCTTCGAGCCTGCCCCGCCATTCAATAAGATCATGGCTGATCTGAAGTGGATCAGTTCCACTTTCCCGCTTTCTCCCCATAACCCTTAATCCCCTTGCCTACCAAAAACCTATCTACCCGTGCCTTAAATATATTTAGCGAGGTAGCCTCCACCACTTCAACGGGCAGAGACTTCCAGAGATTCACCACTCTTTGAGTGAAGAAGTTCCTCCTCAACTCCGTTCTAAACTGCCCCCCCCCCACCTTTATCTTGAGGCTGTGCCCTCTAGTCCTGCTGTCCTTTCTGAGCGGGAAGAATCTCTCTACCTCTATCCTATACTTTTGAGTATCTGCCCTAATATCGCTTGCTGAGACTCTGCGTTATAGATGTACAGAGTCTCAGCAAGCGATATTAGGGCAGAAAGTCAAAAGTTCAGGCAATCAGATGGGTTTTGAAGAAGATCAGAAAGGAGGAAGGATATTCTCCGGCTGTCCAAGCCGGTGGGATTCTCCAGAGGGAATTCCAATTGGCAGCGGCGGGACCAGAGAATCCCGCGGCTAAAGCAGACAACACCGGTGGGAAGTGCGCGGCTGGAGAATCTCACCCGTGGACAGGCGGGGAATTTCCAGAGTTCCGGACCTTGGCACTTGAAGGCTTGGCTGCTAATTCTGGACCCGTCAAAACTGGGGATGCCCCGAAAGGACCAGATTTGAGGAACGCAGAGATCTTTGGGAGCGGGGGGGTGGTGTTGTATGGATTAGGAGAGATTGCTGAGATAGAGATAAAGGCATTGACTTCCTGCTGGGACCCACAGGAGGTATTCTGGGAATTCCTTAGAATTCATTGAGGCTAAAGTGAAGCGTGTTGAATATATAATGTTGGAATTACAGTATGAAGATAGAACATAGAAAAACTACAGCACAAATAGGCCTTTCGGCCCACAGTTGAACCAATGATATCCCTACCTACTAGGCTGACCTATAACCCTCAATCCTATTAAGTCCCATGTACTCATCCAGAAGCCTCTTAAAAGACCCTATTGAATTTGCCTCCACTACCACTGACAGCAGCCGATTCCACTCACCCACCACCCTCTGAGTGAAGAACTTACCCCTGACATCTCCTCTGTACCTATTCCTCAGCACCTTAAACCTGTGTCCTCTCGTAGTGACCATTTCAGCCTTGGGAAAAAGCCTCTGAGAATCCACCTAATCTATACCTCTCAACTTATACACTTCTATCAGGTCACCTCTCATCCTTTATCTCTCATTGTCCATGTATCTGAAATTGCATTACGTAGGAACATCGGAATTTGGGATTTAAAATTGACTGTGGTTCATTCTGTTCACCCCTTATGATCCTGCAAGAATAATGGAAATGCTGACTAATAATAATGATCAGACTGGCTGATAATGATGGATTTAGAATGCAGTTGAAAGTGTACAATGGATTCAGACGGAGTACCACAGGTCACATTGGAGCAATGCAGTTTGATCTGCGAATACAATATTCTCTCAAATCATGGGAAAGATTCAACTTCTAGATCATTCCTCCCTGACAGACATCAAACACGTCCCTCTGCCATTGTCCAATAGGCAGAATGCAGTTAAAATGGAGATGAAGGGTATTCTAAGGTGATTTATGGTTAAAAAGAAAACTAGATGACTATGTGGAGGTTTGCGGAGTAATTAAGAAAATACTATTTCACTCGTGCCACGGACACAGTTTGAGCAGGATTTTGCAAACTCCCCCCTACTCTTTTGCGGTGGCAGAGGAGGCCCACCATTGGCCGACAGCGGGATCTTCCAGGCCCATTGCCGTAAATGGGTTTTTCCATTGTTTGCCCCCAATTGCCACCCTGGTGAATCAGCATCCCCCCCCAGCTCACTTTCCAATTGTCATCTCGCCAGATCAACCCCTCCCCACCCCTGCAGAGTTCCCTGCTTTCCTCCCCACCTCAGAGCCATCCCTCTGCCTGCCCCGTCATGATCCCAGCCTTCAGACTCTGTCCCCTTGGCACTGACCAATGGGGTACAGCCCGGCCTGTCCCTGACCACCCGAGCAGCTTCAATGGCCTCTGTTCCCACCAGTGAGCCCATCTCGTCAAGTCCCCCATTGATGGGGACCATCTGTGATCTTCGCCGGTGAGGACTCAACTGGCAAGGGGGTTAAGGTGAATGAGCCCAGACTCACTAATTCCATTTAAATTAGGTCATAAATATTGAAAAAGCCATGGCCGCTGGCAAAACAGTGCCAGTAACATTGCGAGAGGTGAAAAACTGAGTGCGAACCCCATTTTTCACTTCTTGCCTGCACTTACTGGCTTGCCTCGCCAATCGACCAGTAGGCCATGAGTTTTGATACCTCGGTGGTCAGGGTGGAGTAGAGAGGCCTTGGTGACTGATTTGTGACGGCCTTGTTCTGCTGACAGTTCACCCTTAACAAAGGGACAGGTGAATTTCAGGGTATGTCTGGAGCTGATACTGTTAAAGTCACATGATATGTGGCCAGCCATCTTAAAAATCTGCTGTGTCCATTTGATCGCTTTCACATTGCCCTTCCTGTACTGGACATTTATGTAATAATTATCAAGCGAGTAAGAGCAGCCTACTATGCTGTGACTATGAACACATGGTCTCTTAAGTTGTGTGTGTGTGTAACTAATATCACAGCCAATAGGAGACCAAAGCTTATTGAATATAAAACAAAGTGTGCAAAGAAACGGAAGTGATTGCACATGAGATTAGGTTTAATGGTTCAGGCAATCTGATCGTGGGTTAGGTTGATGATACTGATGGTTTGTAAGTGCTATTGAAAAGGTAGAAAGAATCTCGAAGGGGTAGCGAAGCTGATATAGGAAATGGTGCAGCCTGTGGGTGTAATATTCTTCCAAATGCAATAGGGCTGGCTAGGACACGTGACTCCATTTTTAAGTACAGGACTGAATTTAAACCCAGGAGTCTCTTGGTTTATCATGTTTGATTTCAATTAGAAGATCCTGGAAAGCATCAAAACAGAATGCCGTTTCGAATCAGTGAAGTGAGACAGTCCAGGGGGTTATTAGAGATTCACAGCATTAGCTACAATAAATGGAGATCTTACTTCAATGAAATCAGACGGATCACGCAGCATCGACCTAGGCACTGGAAGCTGCAACGGCAAACCCAGTCCTGTCAGCCCTGCAAAGTCCCCCTTACTAACATCTGGGGCCTTGTCCCAAAATTTGCAAGAGCTGCCCCACAGACTAGTCGAGCAACAGCCTGACAGTCATACTCATAGAACCATACCTTACAGATTAGGTCCCAGACACCACCATCACCATTCCTGGGTATGTCCTGTCCCACCAGCAGAGGTGGCAGTGATATACAGTCAAGAGGGAGTTGCCGTAGGAATCTGCAACATCAACTCTGAACAAGCTGAAGTCTCAGGGCCTCAGGTCAAACCTGGGCAAGGAAACCTGCTGATTAGCACATACGGTCCCCCCTCAACTGATAAATCAGTACTCCATGTTGAATAACACTTGGAGGAAGCATCAAGGGTGCAGAATATACTCTGGGTGGGGGATTTCAATGCCCATCACCGACAGTGGCTCGGTAATACCACCACAGACCAAGCTGACTGGGTCCTAAAGGACATTGCTACTAGACTGGGTCTGCAGCAGGTGGTGAGAGAATCAACAAGAAGGAAAAACATACTGCAGATGCATCTGCCCATGGCATTATCAGTAAGAGCGACCACCACACTGTCTTTGCGGAGACAAAGCCTTGTCTTCACATTGAGGATACCCTCCATCATGTTGTGTGGCATTACCACCATGCTAAATTGGATAGAGTTCAAACAGACCTAGCTTCTCAAAACTGGACATCCATGAGGTGCTGTGGGCCATCAGCAGCAGCAGAATTGTACTCGATCACAATCTGTAACCTCGTGACCTGACGTACCCCCCCCCCCCTTATCTTTACCACCAAACCAGGGGATCAACCCTGGTTCAATGGAGAGTGTGGGAGGCATGCCAGGAGCAACACCAGGTATACCTAAAAATGAGGTGTCAACCTGGTGAAGCTACAACACAGGACTACTTGCATGCCAAATAACATAAACAGCAAGTGATAGACAGAGCTAAGCAATGGCACCAATAGATCAGATCTAAGCTCTGCAATCCTGTCACATCCAGTCGTGAATGGTGGTGGGCAACTAAACAGCACACTGGAGGAGGAGGTTCCACAAATATCCCCATCCTCAATGATGGAGGAGCCCAGCACATCAGTGCAAAAGATAAGGCTGAAGTATTCGCAACAATCTGCAGCCAGAAGAGCCTAGTGGATGATCCACGAGGGATCAATATTGGCCAGAACATCAGGACTAATTCATCTGCTGTTCTTCAAATACTGCCATGTGATCTTTTATATCCACTGGTGAAGGCAGATGATACATCATTTTTACGTTCATCTGAAAGATGGCACCTGTACCAATGCAGTACTCCTTCAGTACTACACAGTAGGCTCAACCTAGATTGTTATTCTGAGGTCTTTGGAGTGAGACTCAACACTCAGTAACAGAGACTCCAGGATGACTTGGAAACTCCCCTTTGATGACAGCACTGGAAGGGATTAACACTTCATTACACACACCAATCACTGAAAGTCTAGGGTGTGTTTTTCCATTGGATGTCTGAGTTTAGTGAACTGATCTCACTCGGGATAGCAGCGTTAACAACACTTGAGTGGCAAAAAGTCACCCCGAATTCCTGCCCCTAATGACTGTCTTCTCTGCCATATTGGAAAACACAAGTGGGATTGTAGATTAATGGGGATTGTCTTGGAGGGATAGAGAGGAGACAGTGCATAAATTGGATTAATCTTGGATTGATACAGGATGATGGAGAGACAAGAGGGAACTGGAGTTCTAATGTAATGGCCGGAGCCTACATTCATCAGCCTTCCAGTTGGTTTTGTGTCAGGATACGGAAGCATTTGTGATCTCCAGTGAGTGACTGGTGATGATGACTGAGCGTTTAATGTTACTCTTCAATGCACTATCCATATTTGGCAGTGAGAAGGGCAGCTGTCGATACGCCAGAGACTCGATGTGTTTGCACAGTGGAATGAGACAGAAATCTATCTCTGTGAATGATTGAAGTGATAGTTTTCACATGTTCGCCAACAGCACCCACTGCAACTTCAACTTCACCCTCTCGACCCCTCCACTGTGACTAAAGTGTCAAACTGCGGATCTGATATCCCGTGGTAATGATGAGCAGAAATCTCCTTCAAATCAATACTGGGGTGACTGAAGCTATTGTTTTCAATCCTGATTACAAATTCTGCTCCTTATTCATTGACACTATCCTCTACTCCTGGCAACATTCTAAAGTAGTCTGTTTGTAATCTTCATGTCATATATTAGGATGAGCTTCTGCCCTTATTTTTTTTCTAAGTCTATTTATTAGTGTCACAAGTTGGCTTACATTAATACTGCAATGAAGTTACTGTGAAAATCCCTTAGTCACCACACTCTGTCACCTGTTTGGGTACACTGAGGGAGAACTTAGCATGGCCAATGCACCTAACCAGCATGTCTTTCAGACTCTTTCAACATGCAGACTCCACGCAGACAATGACCTAAGCCGGGAATCAAACCCAGGTCACTGGCACTGAGGCAGCAGTGCTACCCACTGTGCTGTGTGTCATCCTTGTGCTGTCACCCATTGCTACCTCATAGTGTCATGTGGAACTTCACCTCAGCTACTGGCACCTTCACTGATCCCTTTCTCACCTGTAGATTTGATTATTCGAACGCAATACTGGCTGCTCTCCCACATTCTATCCTTAAATATGTGGTCACCGAAAACTTATTTGCCGGTGACTTAACTGGCAGCAAGTTCTGTTTCCTCTTTCACCCCCGTACTCGCTGAACTACACTGGCTCCTGGTCAAGCAATGTGTTGATATCTAAATTCTGTACCTTGTTTTCAAATCATCCTTGGGGACCTCACCGCACCCCCCTCTGTAATCTCTTCTAGCTCAATTCCCAGCTTGGGAGTTTCCATGTTCTCCCATATCTGCATGGGTTTTCTTAAGGTGCTCTGGTTTTCTCCACACTAAGAAGTAAAGAGAAGTAAAGGGATCCTCCCACAGTCCAGAGATGTGCGGGTTAGATGGATTGGCCATGCTGATTTGCCCCTTAGTGTCCCAAGATGTGTAGCTTAAGGGGGCGGGCCTTTGTAAATTGCCCCTTAGTGTCCAGGTTAGATGAATTAACCACAGCAAGTATTATGGGGATAGGGCAGGGGAGAGGACCTGGGTATGATGCTCTTTTGGAGAATCGGATAGGACAGGGGAGAGGGCCTGGGTATAACACTCTTTCGGACTTGTAGACTTGGTAGACCACACAAAGTTGCGGATAATGATGAACATTGTCAGAGAATACAGCAGGATATAGATAGGCTGGAAAATTAGGCGGAGAAATGGCAGATGGAATTTAATCTAGATAAATGTGAAGTGATGCAGTTCGGTAGATCTAATGTGGGGGGGAGCTATACAATAAATGGCAGAACCATCAGGACTATAGACACATAGGGGGACCTGGGTGTGCAAGTCCACAGATCCTTAAATGTGGCAACACAGGTGGAGAGGATGGTGAAGAAGGCATTTGGCATTCTTGCCTTTATTAGACTGGGCATAGAGTATAAAAGTTGGCATATGATGTTGCAGCTATATAGAAAGTTGGTTAGGCCACATTGGAATACTGCGTCCAGTTCTGGTCGCCACACTACCAGAAGGACATGGAGGCTTTGGAGAGAGTACAGAAAAGGTTTACCAGGATGTTGCCTGATATGAAGGGTCTTAACTATGAGGAGAGATTGGATAATGAATGAATAATGGATAATGAATGAATGATACTGAAGATGATGAATGGGATGGATAGGATAGAGTTGGAGAGACTCTTCCCGCTCAGAAAGGACAGTAGGACTTGGGGGCACAGCCTCAAGATAAAGGGGGGGCGGTTTAGAACGGAGTTGAGGAGGAACTTCTTCACTCAAAGGGTGGTGAATCTCTGGAATTCTCTGCCCGTCGAGGTGGTGGAGGCTGCCTCGCTAAATATTTTTAAGACGCGGGTTGATGGGTTTTTGATAAGCGAGGGGATTAAGGGTTATGGGGAGAGGGCGGGAATGTGGAACTGAGCCACGACAGATCAGCCATGATCTTATTGAATGGCGGGGCAGGCTCGAAGGGCTAGATGGCCTACTCCTGCTCCTATTTCTTATTTTCTTATAAACAGGGGTTGTTCTCCCTGGAAAGACAGAAGATGAGGGGCAACCTAATAGAGGTGTATAAAATTATGAAGAGTATGGATAGAGTGAACAGTGGGAAGCTTTTTCCCAGTCAGAGGTGACGAACACAAGAGGTCACAAGTTCAAGGTGAGGGGGGCAAGGTTCAACACAAATGTCAAGGGGACGTATTTTACACAGAGGGTGGTGGGGGCCTGGAATGCGCTGCCAAGCAAGGTGGTTGAGGCAGACGCACTGGGGTCGTTTAAGACCTATCTAGATAGCCACATGAACAGACTGGGAATGGAGGGATACAAATGAATGGTCTAGTTGGGCACATGAGTGGCGCAGGCTTGGAGGGCCAAAGGGCCTCTTCCTGTGCAGTATTGTTCTTTGTTAACCAAATGGCCGCCTCTGCACTACATGGATTCTGTTTGCGTCTATTGAGAATGGATAATCAGCCAGAGTTTGCATGCTTGAACTTTGACCAATGACTTTGACCAATAAACCTCAGTTCAGGTTAGTATTTAAATGCACACGTTTACACATGCAGCTATGAAGATACGCTCACATATACTCACATGATCAGTGACATGCAACACTACCAAAATCATCAAACCCATTACATTAGGATTGACCATGTGGTGCAAAAATTGGGTGAAGGATGGGTGTCCTTAGCTACCCTTCCTGATAATTCCAGTGATTAGATTTGGATAAAACTATATTTAATCACAATCACCTATCAGAATTGAGTGGCTGTGTCTGTCAGTTTCAGTGAGAGACACTGCGGACTTGGGAATTCAATGTTAGCCTCTTGCGATATGGTGAGATCACTCCTTGCTTCCTTCCTGCTTACATTAGCACCAAGCTTCTCACTGCTGGTGTAGGCTTCCTACTCATAAGCTTCATTTCAAATGTATCATTAACTGAAATATTTAATATTCAATCTTGGGTTGTACTGAAAACTTGAAATCAGACAGTGAAGGAATTGTAGAAATACAGATGACCGAATGAATTCTGTAAGGTTAAAGTGGCTCAGGAGTATTAAAGAATTTAGCTTTTATATGGTGCATCAGTCCCCTATTTGGAATCATCAGCAAATTAATGGAAGGTGTTGTCGATAGGGCTATCCAGCAGCAGTGACCCACTCACTGATGCTCAAATTGGTTCCCTTGGCCTTTCACAAACCTGGACATTGGTCCAAAGCAGTGTCAGCTCCCGGTTACAGTCCTA
Organism: Carcharhinus amblyrhynchos; assembly: GCF_965287045.1. Classification (NCBI taxonomy): domain Eukaryota; kingdom Metazoa; phylum Chordata; class Chondrichthyes; order Carcharhiniformes; family Carcharhinidae; genus Carcharhinus; species Carcharhinus amblyrhynchos. The sequence continues at coordinate 47,845,136 of NC_137343.1, read as the reverse complement.
GTGACCAGGGTTTCAGCAACAGGCAGTAAAATTCAGCCCAGAGGTTGGGAGACGTGCTGAGAGCGCGAAGTGAAGACTTTGATGCAGCCTTTGACAGCCTACGAGTCAGCAAAGTGATGTCCACCTGACACCATCACCAGCATCATTGTCTGTCCTCCCTTGTGGAGGAGGCAGCCAGTCTGTTTCCCAGGCTGCTCCATGGGAAATGTTCCCTGTGAAAACTGGGTGAGGCAGGGGGTGTGGGGCACTGAGCTCACCGGTGAAGCCAGCAGCTGAGTTCTTGCTGCGCAATGGCACGGTGCCCTAATCTCCCAGTGTACTCAGAGATCAGGGCCCTCACTGCCAATCGCACACTCTGCCAGACTAACCCTCCCCAGCTGATTGCTTTCTATGCCAGAAAGGGATTCTGCCTTTGGAGTGTAGAAAGCTTCGGGGTGATCTTCTGGAGGTCTATAAAATAATAAGGGGCATAGATAAAGAAGACAGTCAATACCTTTTCTCAATAGTAAGAGTGCTAAGGCTGTGCAGTAGTTGGAGGTGGGTTAAGTGGTTTATATTGAGAGGAGGGCTTGTTGTCGGTGTCAGATGGATTTGAATTCCTCCTGCCATTTTTTCCTAGCTCAGGAAAAATCATTTTGAAACACAATCCAAAACTGCACAGCCCTCCAAAACATCTTTTCTGGAAGTCTCCAGAACATCACTGCCTTCAGCGCCTTCCAGACAGGGACACTCTTCAGAAACCTCCAGAACACCACACCTTCCAGGACCTTCTCAATCAATACATCCTTCGGAATCCTTCTGGAAACCTGCAAAACATCACATAATCTGGAAAATCATCCCCCTTCTGAGAATCATATTCTCCAGAAAGACCACAACCTTCTGGAAAACTTCACAACATCACTTCCTCTGGATCCTTCTAGAGCATCACACCCTTTATAAAATCACAACTTTCTGGAACTTTCCAGAGCATCACACCCTCTGGAAACTTACTTTAGAACAAAAATCCTCTGGAACATCACTATCCACTTTGCCCATTTTAAGATGTTGAATGACCTGCCAGATATTTAATTATTTGGTTTGATTTATTATTGTCATACGTATTGGGATACAGTGAAAAGTACTGTTCCTTGCATGTGATATAGACAAAGCATACCATTCATAGAATCCACAGAGGAGAAGGAAAGGAGAGGGTGCAGAATATAGTGTTACAGTCATAGCTAGGGTGTAAAGAAAGACAATATAAGGTAGGTCCCTTCAAAATTCTGATAGCAGCAGAGAAGAAGCTGTTCTTGAGTCAGTTGGTACGTGACCTCAGACTTTTGTATCCATTTCCCGATGGAAGAAGATGAAAGAGAGAATGTCCGGAGTGCATGGGGTCCTTGATTTTGCTTTTCTGAGGCAGCGGGAAGTGTGGACTGTGTCAATATGTGGGAGGCTGGTTTGAGTGATGCGCTGGGCTTCATCCATGACCCATTGTAGTTTATTGCAGCCTTGGTCAGAGCAGGATCCATACCAAACTGATACGTCCGGAATGGAAGCTTTCTCTGGTGCATCTGTAAAAGTTGGTGAGAGTCATAGCAGACATGCTGAATTTCCTTAGTCTTCTGAGAAAGTAGAGGCGTTGTTGGGCTTTTTTAACTATAGTGTCGGCATGGAGGGATCAGGACAGGCTGCTGGTGATCCAAACACCTAAAACCTGAAGCTCCTGATCAGTTCCACTTCACCACTGTTGATGTAGACAGGGCCAGCCCTTCCTGGAATTTCAGAATTCCATTTCTAAATTAAACCCTCCCCTTCGCACCTCTCCCCTTCTTCTCACTTCCCCCCACCCCTCCATCTCCCTCACCGCCTATCCCTCCCTTTCCAGAGTCAGCCTTCTCTTTTTCAACTGCTTTCTTTCACTCTCTCTCCCTCAGACTTTTTGTGTGGGATTTTGCTTATTCCAAAACCATAAAATCCCGCCCGAGGTCATGAGACTTTTCCATGGTCCGTCCCTCGCCTGTTCTGATTCCCATGGCAGGTGGGTAAGTAAATTTTAAGCCTAACACTCTCCCTCTTGTATCTGTGATCACATCAGCCACTGGATCCCATTGTCTTCCTGGCCAGTTGTGAGCTGGCGATTCGATGATCAGAGTCTTTGTTGGGTGGGATTGGTTTGGGTTTAGCATTTTGAATTCTGTTCTTAGGATCCACAGCCGGTGTTTTTAACAGGGTCCCGTTTCCCAGAACCAGGATATTCCCTGGCTAGGGAAAACTTGAAGTAAAAATGATGTCCCTTCAGTGTTAAGAAGCATCCTGAGGCAGGAGAGGGAGAGAGTCGTTGTGAAACAGGGGTCTACAGAGAGACACCAACCCTCCAGGATTAGCCTGGAGTCTCTGGGAAATGAAGATCAGTTACCAGGACAACTGCTGTGTAAAACCTGGAGAATGAGGATATTAAAAAAAAAGATTGTTTTTGTCATCTTCTTTGAACATTTCTTTTTACCAGATATAAAACTATTGAAAATGTAGGAAAACTGGCAGTCAAAATCATCCATTTGGGTAATAAGTCTTTTTGCTTATTGATTGGTGGAGGAAGGCACAAGGATCGATGTGTTGGGGACCAATGGCTGAAACCTTGTGGGGGGGGGGGGGGGGGGGGGGGGGCGGTGAGTCATGTGATCAAACCTTCAGGAATAGACTCCCATTGCAGTTGACAACCCTGGGATTAAATACCAGGAAGCATTTCCTGGCTCACTCCCATTTCCTTTCCCATCTGGATTAATCTCCCTTACTCCATTTACAATTCTGCCGAAATCACCCATCCTTACACTATCTGGCCTATGTGTGACTCCAGAGCCGCAGCAGCGTGGTTGACTCTCAACTGCCCTCGGGCAATTAGGGATGGGCAATAAATACTGGCCCACCAGCCACGCCCATGTCCCATGGATGAATTTTTTTTAAATGTAACACATGTGGCCCAGGTACAGGCCAGCTCTCAACACCTGAAGCACTCTGCAAAGGACTTCAACCAGGCACGACATTAGTTCTCCAATCACTGAGGAAGTGTCTTGCTTTGACTGACCAAATGGCCTCCAGCAGTTTTACCCCAGACTCTGAGGAGTTGTCTGACCAATTTTGTGGTCTCTACGCTGAATCCTGGGTAGTCCATTGTACGCTCAGAACCTCCCCACTCCCCAGACCCCTCCTCATCATTGTCGGGCTACCAGCTCCTTATGGCCAAGGTCCAGAGGGATAGAAGTGGCCTGTCTGACATTGATGGCTTCTCGCCCAGGGCTTCAGAAGCCAACAAAGAGAATAAAAGCAGAACTTGCAATGAAGCATCCTGCCTGCAACGCGACCTTGCTGTAAACACTGGAATGGTGTGCAATGACTAAGGAATTCAAAGGCAGACTGGTTATAACAGCGTTTACTGAGCAGAACTCTTGACTTTGAAGCATATACGTCAAAGTCTAACATTGGCCTGATTTCTGATTTGTTCGTCTGCTCAGTTTTCCTGTGTTGTACTGCAGGTTCTATATTCTCCCTCTGACACACACATTAATACTGGATGAGTCAGCAGCAGACAGTCTCCTTGAAGTCAGGAGGAAGCTAACATTGCCAACATTCATTTTACCGAATTCTCCTGACCTTTTTACTTTCAAATCCCAGCTCTGAGCTGGGCAAAGGATTTCTGAGACCGAATAGAAACCTACACTTATACAGACCTATCACCAGCTCAAATATTTATTATTTGTCCATTGGCGTGGCTGGCTGACCAGCATTTATTGCCCATCCCTAATTGTCCTTGAATGGTATGGCTTGCTAGGCTATTTCAGAGGGTAGTTAAGAGTCAACAACATTGCTTTGGATCCAGAGTCACATGTAGGCCAGACCAGGAAGGTAGATTTCCTTTAGGCGGCCATTTGGCCCAGTGGTTTGCACTGCTGCCTCACAGTGCCAAGGACCTGGGTTCGATTCCTGGCATGGGTCATTGTTTGTGCAGAGTCTGCATGTTCTCCCTGTGTCTGCATGGGTTTCCTCCAGGCGCTTCGGTTTCCTCCCGCAAAAGACGTGCTGATTAGGTGCATTGCCCGTACTAAGTTCTCCCTCAGTGTACCCAAACAGGCACCAGAGTGTGGTGACTCGGGGATTTTCACAGTAACTTCATTGAATGTTAATGTGAGCCTACTTGTTACTAATAAATAAATCATCTTAAACTATTTCAATTTCCTTCTCTAAAGAACATTTTTACAACAATGTTTTACAGTCATCATCCAATATTGAATTCAAATTTTATCATCTGCTGCACTGGGATTTGAACAGGGGTCACCAAAGCTAGTCCTGTGTCTCTAGATTACTAGCCCAGTGACAATATCATTACACCACCACTTGAGAGGCAACATTTTGTGAGATTTGCAGATAGCAAGCTGTCACTACCAGCAATGCGATAACGACTGGATGACCTTTCTCCTTCAGTGATATTGATGGAGGGATAGATATTGAATATGATGTTGGGAAGAGTACTCCCATTCTTCAAGATAGATCTCTAATCCAGTTACAGCACAGAGGGAGGCTATTCAGCCTGTCAAGCCCAATGTTGGCTCCCAGCAACCCCAATTTAGTCCCAGTCACACACTCCCACCCTGTCCCCGCAGCTCTTGCTCTCTCTAAGCTGAGCAACGACACCTGAGGCCCAGGCACAGGTCAACTCCCATCAGATACCACACCTGGAACGCTGTGCAAAGAAATTCAAACAGGCCCCACACTGAAAGACATTGGCCACGTTCCACGACAGATATTGGAGGATATGTTGGTGTGTTAGCCCTGCAAAATGATTCCCTTCAATGATTCTCCTTTTCCTGTCACCTGGGTGACATCTGCCTCCAGCACCTCTCAGGCAGTGCACTAGCCATGTGCTTTACCTCACATCACAGTTCATTCTCTTAGCCCTCCCGCTCGTGCTGCATCCTAGTATGGGAACTTTTAGTTCCTCCCATCTATAATGCCACAGGATCTTTAATGTCACCCATAGTTGACAGAGTGGACCCTCTCAGCTTAATATCATCTGAAAGACAGTATCTCTGGCAGAGCAGCACCCCTCAGTACTGAGCTGGAGTGTTAGCCTGGGTAATACGCTCAAATCCCTGGGGCCAGTCTTTAGCTCCCCTCTCTATCCCCATCCTCCCCCTCCTCCTCCCTAGTAGGCAAGACTAGGATCTGAGGGCAAAGACTCGGAGTTAAGGGACGACCCTTGAGATCCAAGATGAGGAAGAATTTCTTCAGCCAGAGGGTGGGGAATCTGTGGAATGCATTTCCACAGAAGGCTGTGGAGGCTAGGTCAATGAGTGTATTTAAGACAGAGATAGATAGGTTCTTGATTATTAAGGGGATCAAAGATTACGGCAAAAAGGCAGGAGAATAGGGCTGAGAACCTTATCAGCCATGATTGAATGGTGTGGCAGACTTGATGGGCCAAATGGCCTGATTCTGCTCCTATACCTTATGGTCTGATGGTGTATTTTCAGTGGGGGATGAGTGGAATGTAAAGCATAATGAGTGGCTAACCAACCTCCAACCCGTAATACAATAGGTGGGCGAGCACACTGAAATCAGCAACCCACCACCATTTTAAAATAAATCATTTTCAGCCAATCAACATGAACATGACACTGCCCATTCTATGAAATGGTTGGCATGGGCAAAGTGATGGGCTGCTTTTCAAAGCAAATTGCTCGATAGGCCAGAAGGTCAGGGGGTTGGGGTGGGGGCAGTACATTCTTTCAGGGGGCTCCCCTTGCTCATCGGGTCCAACTCCTCAAGATATCACTCCCCCTTTAGTTCTTCCCTGCCCACTCTCCCAACTCCTCCCTGCCTTCGCACCCTACTTCAGCCCCCAGGCTCTCCAATCTCTTCTTATCCAATAACTCCAATTTAACCCCACTCTGGGATCCATGTTGTCTTCCTGAGTCCTCCTTGCAGTCCCAGCAGTGACCATTACCGAGGAGTGGCACTGCTGTTAACGTTGAGAGTTTCCAGGACAGGACTTCCTCCCACGGAGGGGTACCATTCCTGCCTCGTTCACACCATCAGCAACACGTAAGTGCAGTTTGTTGAGCTATGGGTAATGCGCCCTTTAACTCGGAGACAAGAGAGCTACCCACTCAACCGGGGGTGCCATATTCTGGGTGGTACACAATAATGACCAACAAATGACCCCCCCCCCCCCCACCCCACCCCCAGCCTACAAGAAAGTGGTGGGGTGGGGGATCCTCAGTCTGTTCAGTACTGGATGTCAGAGCAGCAATGTGAGCAATTGGAGGGATTGAAGGGTGGCAGGGCAGTGAGGTAGGACTGGGTGTTGGTGGAGTACACCTGGATTGGGCTAATCAACAGATGAGAAATAGAAAGAACACAGGGGAGCTCTTGGGGGACACCAGAGATAGTGGTGCAGGAGCAGGAAGAGAAGCCATTGCCAACCTCCAGCTAGAATTAGATAAGAATGGGACCAGGGGACAGCACTCCCGCCCAGCTAGACAACAGTGGAGAGGTGTTGGAGGAGTATGGTGTGGTCAGTGTGTCGAAGGCTGCAGACGGACTGAGGATGATCAGGACGGAAATCATTATCTTTGTCACGATCACATCGAACAGACACACTTTTACACATTCACACAGTTTGCTAAACTGGTAACCAGGGCAACTGCTCTCAGCATTATCATATCTACATTCCCCACTCAGCATAACATAGAAAAAGAGAGAGAGGGAGGGCAAAGAGAGACAAAAAGAGGAAGCTGGGTTCAAAGATAGAGGGCAGAGAGAGAGAAAAGGAGAGCAAAGAGAGAGTGAGGGGGGAGCTGGGCTTGGAAAAAGAGAGGGAGAGCAGGGCTCTGAGAGATAGACGGAGGACAGAAAGAGGGAATAGTAGGGGCACAAGAGAGGAGCAGATAGAGAAGGACTGGAAAAAAAAGGGGCAGAGAGAGATGGAGGAGGACAGAGTGAGAGGGCAGTCAGAGAGGGAGAGCGAGCAAGATGAAGGGCGTGACTGATTGGCGCAGTGTGAGAGTTGGAGAGGATGCAGTCGTTTGACTGCAGCAATTCCCAGTGGATCTGTGGCCAGGATCCTGCACGTTGTGTATGGAGCTGACTGGCAGTCCGTGCTTACAAAAGGGGGTTGTCAAGGAGACGGCTCTTTGACAAGTCTGCCACACGCTACAGGCGATCGAATCCCTGGCAACTCCTTCAGAACCCATCAACCTGCTGCATGGCAATCATTAGCAGCTCATGTGTAAAACATTGACTTTGTCTCTCTGTCTGTGTGGTTTAGTGAGACTGTGAATTAGAGCAGTTATTTCAATCGTTCCCCCAGCAGCTTCCCTGTTCCTTTCTGTCTATCCGGATTCTTGGGAAATTGTCCCCGTTTCTCCATTCAACTCACCCCAGGTGGTTTTGAGCTGCACCCTCCCTCTATGGAATGATGGTGCTTGGTCAAAATCCGGAGGGAGTGATTCATGCTGATAGGTTTCTGAGTTCCAATCTTCCTGGCCCCCCCTTATCGACAGAGTAGCCAAAAACACCAGGAAGCTTATTTGAATATATTAGCATCTCATTAGCAAGCACTCACTCTGGGACTTCCCTCCTCACCAGATATTTTTTAAATTTAAAGTTTATTTATTAGTGTCACAAGTAGGCTTACATTAACAAGGCAATGAAGTTACTGTGAAAATCCTTTAGTTACCACACTCCAGCACCTGTTTGGGTACAGTGAGGAAGAATTTAGCATAGCCAATGCACCTAAACAGCACATCTTTGGATTGTTAGGAGAAAACTGAAGCATCCAGAGGAAACCCACGCAGACACGAGGAGAATGTGCAGACTCCATACAGACAGTGACCCAAGCTGGGAATCGAATCTGAGCCCTTGGTGCTGTTAGGCAGCAGCGCTAATCACTGCCCTGCAGTGCTCAGCGGGCGCCGGAGTGCCGGCACACCAGCGTTATTTACAACAAGTTCACCCAGATGCAAACCTGTCAATGGGAATCTCCCCAGGAGCGTAGAGATAAGTATAGCCCCAGGGGAAGAGGGACATGACCAGGCAGTGACCTGACAATGCCCCAGCACTGCCCGATGGCACTGTCCCATGGCACAGGATGGCACTGCCCCATGGCACTGCCCCATGGGCTTTTGCTACAAATAAACTTGTTTGGACTTTAAGCTGGTGCTGTGGGATTTCTTTCTGTTTTACCCCAGTCCAACGCCGGCATCTCCACATCATGACTGTCCCATGGCACTGGATAGCACTGCCAGGTTTGCACCATGTCCATGCCAACTTGTCAGTGCCAACCTGTGCCAAGGCCCAGGTCCCAATGGGAGCCTCGTGGAGAAGGGGGCGTGCTTGAGTCACTGTAATCAGGTTTTCCCCTTTCCCCGTGCCGCCATATTGAAACACCCATTATCAAAGGCACAAAGACATCATATGTGACCAGGAAGAAGGTAAACTCTCCCTCCTGGTCCTTCTCGACCTGTTTGTAGCCTTTGATGTGGTGCCCACACCATCCTCCTCCAACACCTCTCCAATGTTTTCCAGCTGGTGACTGCACTCCGTTGGCTCCATTCCCAGTTTCAGGAACAGTGGCAGAAGGGGGTGTTACCGTGGTAATGTCACCGGGCTGGTACTCCTGAGGCCTCGGTCTGGGGAGTTACCATGGCAACTGGTGGAACCTGCATTTAATTAATAGAAGCTGGAATTTAAATCAAGTTAGTCTCAGCGATAGAATCCCTATAGTGCAGAAGGAGGCCATTTGTCCCACTGAATTGGCACTGACTCTCCGACAGAGAATCCCAGCCAGGACTACCCCTGTCCCATCCCTGTAACCCCATCCATTTACCCTGCAAATCCCTGAATCTACACATAAGGGGCAATTTAGCATTGGGTCAATTCATCTAAACCACACGTCTGTGGACTGTGAGAGGAACACAGTAAGAAGTTTCACAAAGCCAGGTTAAAACTAACAGGTTTATTTGGTAGCACAAGCCACTAGCTTTCGGAGGGCTGCCCCTCCACCAGGTCAGTGGGAGTTCTGTTCACAGACAGGGCATATAAAGACACAAACTCAATTTACAAAATAATGGTTGGAATGCAAGTCTTTATAGATAATCAATTCTTAAAGGTACAGACAATGTGATTAGAGAGGGGGTTAAGCACAGGTTAAAGAGATGTGTATTGTCTCCAGCTAGGACAGTTAGTGAGATTTTGCAAGCCCAGGGGTTACAAATAGTGTGACATGAACCCAAGATCCCAGTTAAGGCTGTCCTCGTGTGCAGAACTTGGGTATCAGTCTCTGCTCAGTGACTTTGCGTTGCCTTGGAGAACGCTTACCCGAAGATCAGAGGCCGAATGCCTGTGAAGAGTGTTCCCCAACAGGAAGAGAACACTGTTGCCTGGTGATTGGCGAGTGGTGTTCATTCATCTGTTGTCGTAGCGTCTGCATGGTCTCCCCAATGTACCAAGCCTTGGGACATCCTTTCCTGAAGCATATCAGGTAGACAACATTAGATGAGTTGCGTATGTACCATGTACCTGGTGGATGGTGTTCTCATGTGAGACGATGGTATCTATGTCGATGATCCAGCATGTCTTGCCTGGGTTGCCATGGTAGGATCGTATGGTGTCATGGTCACTGTTCTCCTGAAGGCTGGGGATACCCGAAGGACCACCCCCCCAACCCCCACTGAAGGCTGGGTAGTTTGCTGCGGACAATGGTCTGTTTGAGGTTGTGCAGTTGTTTCAAGGCAAAAAGTGGGGGTGTGGAGATGGCCTTGGCAAGAAGTTCGTCTTCATCAATGACATGTTGAAAGCTCCGGAGAAGATGTCGTAGCTTCTCTGCTCGAGGGAAGTACTGGACAACAAAGGGTACTCTGTACTCTGTTCACCGTGTCCCATGTTTGTGTTCTGAGGTCGGTGTGGTTTTTCGCTGTGGCGCGTCGGAACTGTCAATCAATGAGTCGAGCGCCATATCCTGTTCTTGTAAGGGCATCTTTCAGCGTCTTTGCAATCCTCCTCATCTGAGCAGATCCTGTGCGTACGGAGGGCTTGTCCATAGGGGATGGCTTCTCTAATGTGTTTAGGGTGAAAGCTGGAGAAGTGGAGCATTGTGAGGTTATCCATGGGTTTGCAGTACAGTGTAGCGGTGAGGTGACCGTCTTTGACGGAGATGCATGTGTCCAAGAATGCAACCGATTCCGGAGAGTAGTCTATGGTGAGTCTGATGGTGGGATGGAACTTGTTGATGTCATCATATAGTTGTTTCAGTGATTGTTCACCATGAGTCCAAAGAAAGAAAATGTCATCGATGTACCTAGTGTATAGCATCGGTTGAAAGTCCTGTGCAGTGAAGAGGTCTTGTTCAAACCTGTGCATGAAGATGTTGGCATATTGAGGTGCAAATTTGGTCCCCGTGGCTGCTCTATGTGTCTGGATGAAGAATTGGTTGTTGAAGGTGAAGACATTGTGAACCAGGCTGAAACGGATGAGTTGTAAAATTGCATCTGGAAAACTGACAGTTGTCGGCGTTGAGTACTGAGGCAGTCGCAGCAATGCCACCATCGTGGGGAACACTGGTGTAGAGTGTCGAGACATCCATTGTGACGAGGAGTGCTCCTGATTCAACTGCTCCATGTGTGCCTAGTCTCTGTAGGAAGTCTGTAGTGTTGCGACCAAAGCTGGGGGCTCTTTGTACAATGGGTTTCGGATGCTCTTGACATAGCCAGGGAGGTTCTCGCGCAGGGTCCCATTGCCTGCTACGATGGGACGGCCGGGTGTGTTTGCCTTGTGTATCTTCAAGAGGCAGTAGAGATCTCCAACGTGGGGAGTACGTGGGATGAGAGCACGGAGCGTGCTCTGAAGGTCCGGATCAAAGGTCTCGATCAGTCTGTTGAGTTGACGGGTGTGTTCTTTGGTCGGATCTGCAGGTAACTGTCTGTAGTGTTCCTCGTTGTTCAGTTGTCGGTACACTTCTTTGCAGTAATCCGTTCTGGTCAGTATGATGATGACTTCTCCTTTGTCTGCTTGTTTGGTGACAATATTGCAGTTGATCTTGAGAACGCAGATGGCATTGTATTGTACTTGGGTAATGTTCGGGACTGTTTTGTGAGTGCGGCTGATGAATCTGGCATTGACGCACCTCCTGACTCCTCCTGATTGGAGTAGTCCAATTCGATTCTTTCTCCTCTGTGCTGTCATCCCACATACTCTCGTGTTGGAGATCTCTACTGCCTCCCGAAGATGCACAAGGCAAATACACCTGGCCATCCCATCGTACTGGGCAACGGAATCCTGTGCGAGAACCTCTCCAGCTATGAGGGCATCTTGAAACCCATTGTACAAAGAACCCTCAGCTTTAGTCGCAACACTACGGACTTCCTACAGAGACTAGGCACACATGGAGCAGTTGAACCAGGAGCATTCCTCATCACAATGGATGTCTCGACACTCTACACCAGCATCCCCCATGACAATGGCATTGCTGCAACTGCCTCAGTACTCAATGCCGACAACTGCCAATCTCCAGATGCAATTTTACAACTCATCTGCTTCATCCTGGACCACAATGTCTTCAAGCTTACAGTGGGGAGGGGGAGTGGGTGGAGAGTGGGGTGGGTTGTGTGGGAAAGGGATAGGTTGGGTGGGATAGGAAAGGGTGGAGTAGGTGGGGGAGGGAAATGGGGGAAGGGTGGATTGGGTGAGGGATTGGATGGGGTGGGGGAGGGGGTGGATTGGCTGGGTGGGGGAGGGGAAAGGGTGTGGGGTAGGTGTGGGTTGGGTGGGGTAGGTGTGGGTTGGGTGGGGAAGTGGGTGGGTGGGTTGGTGGGGGAGAGGAGAGGGTGTGAGGTAGGTGTGGGAAGGGAGGGTGTGGGTTGGGTGGGGGAGGGGTTGGGTGGGGCGAATGGGTTGGGTGGGTGGGGGAGGGGAGATGGTGTGGGATAGACATTGTTGGGGGGGGGGGGCGAGTGGGTTGGGAGGGGGAGGTGTGTTTTCCATCTGTAATTATTTAGGTAGTGTTACAAGTATGCTTACATTAACACTGCAGTGAAGTTAGAGTGAAGTTCCAGGTCTCCATGAGACACAGTGACTATACTGATCGTCCCGGGGTAGTGAGGCACACGGGTACAGCACATGATGTAGTCTGTTTGAGTTACAGTACGGTGAAAGTGGAACTGAGCCACAACAGATCAGCCATGATCTTATTGAATGGCGGGGCAGGCTCGAAGGGCTAGATGGCCTACTCCTGCTCCTATTTCTTATGTTCTTATGTTCTTATGAAAGGTGATGGTGCAGATTGTCACAGAATCTTGTTCAATCATCTCATTTAATATGAAATGTTTCGACATTTCCCTTTGAAAGGATTGTATTGCTTTCTTCCATAAACTGAGAAACTGCATCTGATTAAACCAGCTAATTTCTATCAGTAACTCAATCTTAGCCCAAGTATCGCTGTTCCTTCACTGACGCTGGGTCAAAATTTTGGAAACCCCTCACTAACAGCACTGTGGGTGTACCTACACCAAGTAGACTATAGCAGTTAAAGATGCAGCTCACCACCACCTTCTCAACGACAATTAGGGATGGACAGTAAATGTTGATCTTCCAGTGATGCCCACACAGAATTATAAAATCCCTATAGTGCAGAAGGAGGCCATTTGGCCCATTGAGTCTGCACTGATTCTCTGACAGAGCATCGTACTCAGGTCCAACGCTGCTTTATCCCCGTAACTCCATGTATTTACCCCACTAATCTCCCTAACCTATACATCTTGGGACACTAAGGGCCAATTTAGCATGGCCAATCCACCTAACCTGCACATCTTTCAGACTATGGAAGGAAACTGGAACACCTGGAGGTAACCCATGTAGACAAAAAGAGAACATTCAGACTGCACACGCACAGACACACACACGTACACATATACACACGTACACATACACACACGTACCCCTCTCCCCCCTTCACCCTGACCCCTCTGTGCACCAGTAAATCCATCAAAAAACACTCAGCAGCAACCAGATTACTTATTCTAGAATCTTCTCCCCAAATTACAATTCTAAGACAAACAGACGTGTCTCCAAACCCACTGTCACAACGCACCAACCTGCAGCTCAGTGTTACCATGGCAACCAGAGCCTCTTAGTTATACAGCGTGTGAGAAAATGGATAATCCCAGGAAAACAAAGTGAGAGCCAGGCTCCTTCAGACAGCGCCTTCAGTTAGGGGGTGGAGGGTCTGTTTTCCATCTGTAATTATCTCTATCTTCGCTCAGCTATCCTGCTCTCTCAGACACTTGCATCAAAGACCCTGTGATCTCAGCCGATTCCCCAGAAACCCCCAGCCCCAACCATCCCCCTTAACTAGGAGCTGATGGGTGCCCCCTGGGATATGTCCCTCCCACCCCACCCCCCCACAGTTCTCCCTCAGTCTGTCAGTGTTCACCCCCACACTCTATAAACCAAACTCACCACAATGCCCCACTCACAATGGCACCATTGCTGTGGCACAACTCAACACGCACCCCCCACTCACACACACACGTGTCATGTTTGAATGAACCGTGTGAGCAGCACACCGACCCTCACCATCCAGACTCCAGAAAGCCTCTTACAAGGAGCCTGGGTGACTGCCTGAGTTTATCCAATGGCATTCCTCCCTCAGCTTTCAGCAGTGCTGACTGTCCTTTAGTGTAAACACAGTGTTTACGCCAGTCCAACGCCGGCATACCCACATCATGTCCTTTAGTGTGACAGTGCCACTGGGTCAGTGTGCCAATGGCAGTGTGTGTTAATGGTTGGTGTGTCTGTGTGCATGTGTCTGTTTGTATGTGAATGCATGTATGTGTAGGGGTGTGTGTGTGTACGTGTACACACACTCACAAGTATACCCACACATACACACAGACACACACTCTCACAAACAAGACACACACACCACTCCCACACAGACATATATTCACACATACACACACTCTCACACAGGCACACACACACACACACACACACACACACTCACATACAGACACACACACACACAGATACTCACATACACTGTCACACACATACACACACTCTCACACACACCCATACACAGACACACACACACAAACATTCACACATACACACTCTCACACTCACCTACACTCAGTCACCTATACACACACACCCCGACTCACACATGCATGCATTCACACGCAAACAGACACATGCACACAGACACACCATCCATTAACACACACTGCCGTTGGCACACTGACCCAGTGGCACTGTCACACTAAAGGACATGATGTGGGTATGCCGGCGTTGGACTGGCGTAAACACTGTGTTTACACTAAAGGACAGTCAGCACTGCTGAAAGCTGAGGGAGGAATGCCATTGGATAAACTCAGGCAGTCACCCAGGCTCCTTGTAAGAGGCTTTCTGGAGTCTGGATGATGAGGGTCGGTGTGCTGCTCACACAGTTCATTCAAACATGGCACCAAACTAAACTCCCACACCCTCTGGGAGGGGAGAGTTAACACAACAAAACCTCGCTCATTGAACCCAAACTCTGTGCGTGTATTTCTGGTGATACTGGTGAACAAACAGAGGTTTCAAATCCCAATGAACTGGGCCTAAGAACTTTTCATTGGCAGAGGCAATCCTGGATGATATACAGGGATAAAGTTCATCTCCTGAGATCTAGCAGCTGAGTATTGTTCTATTCCAGTAATGTGGCCACCATGGATCGTTATACAAAGAAGACATCCTGGATGTTGCCAGGACAATGGTCATTAATTGAGCTAATCATTTCCTAGCTGTGTGTGGAACAATATGTGCATTCTAGGCCAGGGGCACAGAATGAGGAGCCCAGATGTCCAGATACCACAATCTCACAATGCCTTGCACGGAGGCAGCTCTTGGTCGCCAATGGAAGCCTAACAGCTTGTTGGTGAAGCCTCCTTTTCATGTGGTAAGTGGTGATAGCGGAGACCCTGGCAAATTTTCTATTTACAGTAAGAAGTCTCACAACACCAGGTTAAAGTCAAGTGGGTTTATTTGGTAGCAAACGCCATTAGCTTTAGGGGCTCTGCCCCTTCGTCAGGTGAGTGGAGAGTTCTAGTCACGAACAGAGCATATAAAGGCACACACACTATTTAAATATATTGATTGGAATGCGAGTCTTTACAGCTAATCAAGTCTTAAAGGTGCAGACAATGTGACTGGAGAGAGCATTAAGCATAGGTTAAAGAGATGTGTATTGCCTACAGACAGGACAGTAAGTGAGATGTTGCAAGCCCAGGCAAGTCATGCGGGTTACTAATAGTCTGACATGAACCCAAGATCCCGGTTGAGGCCATCCTCATGTGTGCAGAACTTGGCTATCAGTCTCTGCTCAGCGACTCTGCGCTGTCGTGTGTCATGAAGGCCGCCTTGGAGAATGTTTACCCAAAGATCAGAGGCCGAATCGCCGTGACTGCTGAAGTGTTCGCCCACAGGAAGAGAACAAGACTTGTTTAACCTGGTGTTGTGAGACTTCTTACTGTGTTTACCCCAGTCCAACACTGGCATCTCCACATCAAAACTTTCTATTTGCCAGTCATTTGACACACATCCAGTGCTCAGAAAGTCACCTAATGTGGCAACTGCCAACCTCCGTGCTTTAGAAAGAGCCAGCAGTGTGAATGCTTGTAACCTTACAAGTCTTCAAACAAGATGTTAGTCATGGGTCACCTAACAACAGACATCACAACTCTCTTTTTAAAAATTAATTCTCAGCAAGATAAGAAATTGTTGTCCATTCCTAATTGCCCCTTGAGAGGGTAGTGGTGAGCTCCCTTCTTGAACTGGTGCAGTCCCTGTGGCATAGGTACAGCCACTGTGCTGTTAAGAGAGAGAGTTCCAGGATTTTGACCCAGTGACAGTGAAGGAATGGTGATATATTTCCAAGTCATGATGGTGTTTTTTTAAAGTTTATTTATTACTCGCAAGAAGACTTATATTAACACGGCAATGAAGTTATTGTGAAAATCCCCTAGTCGCCACACTCCAGCACCTGTTTGGGTCCACTGAGGGAGAATTTAGCGTGGCCAATGCGCCTAAACAGTACGTCTTTCACACTGTGGGAGGAAACTAGAGTACCCGGAGGAAATCCATACAGACACGGGGAGAACGTGCAAACTCCACACAGACAGTGACCCAAGGTAGGAATTGAACCCGGGTCACCGTTGCCGTGAGGCAGCAGTGCTAACCACTGTGTCACCCTGGTGCCCATGGAGAGAACTTGCAGATCGCAGTGTTCCTGTGCACTTGCTGCCCTTGTTCTTTTAGGTATAGAGGTCAAGGGTTTGATCAGGTGTGTAAGGTTTATTAAAATCAACCCAGGGCAGCAACAAACTGCCTCAATATTTGTTGCCTGTGTTGCTGCACTTGTTACCCCACCTCAATGAGACTGTCCCTTTATTAAATCCATGCCATTTGGAAAATCCAAAGAAATATCTGAGAATGCCGCTTTAATATTGAAATGCTAGGGACAGAAAGATTATTAAGGGGGAAATGCCAGCAGGAGAGGGGTTACCCAGCGAGTCTCAGCAATATGTAGAGTGAAATGCAATGGAAAGAATGCTACTGCCCTTTGAGGAGATACCTGAGCGGGTAAGATCCCAAGCTGTGGTGATTGTCCCTTTAAGGGTCATGTGACCTGGGAAACAATCAGGAACCAGGCTTGTTTGGGGGGGGGGGGGGGGGGGGGGGGGGGGTTGACCCCGTTAAGCAGCAGATTCTGTTCTGGAACGTTCACGGGAGCTGACTGAAACCACAAGGCTGTAAACCTCTGGATGGCCTTTACCTGTAAATAAATGTGTTGCTGTTTCTCCCTTAAATGGTGAACAAGAAATATTACACATCATGAATGTGTTGAGGAAGACACTGTGGATGGAAGCTCCATGATGCCAGGTGGGGCGTCAATTGCACCATCTCCCTCAAAATGGTATCACATAATGGCGGTACTGCAAAGTCCACATTCTAGAATCATAGAGCACCGAGTGAGGCCATTGGGCCCATCGTGCCTGCTCTGGCTGTTGAGTTGTCCAATTCCCATCTCCCTTTTCAACTATTTCCCTTTCCCTTTCAACTTTTCCCTTTCAACTATTTGTCTAATTGTAGAATCATGGGGGTGAATTTTACCATCCCGCCCACCTTGGAGCAGGCGAGGGGCGGACCACAGAAAGGTCCGTTGACCTCAGGGGGTGGATTTTCCGGTCTCGAGGTGAACGAGGCTGAAAAATCCCACCCACAGAATCCCGACAGTGCAGAAAAGGCCATTCAGCCCATTGAGTCTGCACTGACACCCTACCTAGGCCCAATCTCCAGCCACTCCCTCTGCTTTGATCACAGCCAATCCACCTAACCTAGATTCACATCAATGGTTGAAATCTCCCTTGCTCACACACAGCTGAGAATAAAAAGCTCTCGACTCTGTGTTCAGAAGCTGTTAATAATGGATTGGGAGGACCGCGGTTTGATGCATCGCCTCAGGATCAGCTGCAACATTTCCCCCAGAGTCCCAGCTCAAAGTCCCAGGAGTTTGGTTAACAGACCCAATCGAACACTCCAGGCCTGCTTACCCTGCTGGCTAATTGAGCTCCTCAACTGCTTAATTATACTTCATGCTCAACGGCTGGCCATCTGTGAAGGTTCAGTTGGTGAACATTTCCTCACATACACATGCTCCTGGGTTCAGATCCGAGTGGTTGCCGAGGCAACTGCAGGGCCTTGAAACCTGCATGTCAATGGGTGCCTGTTTGTGGGGGGGAGGGGGGGTGGGTGGTGAGACGGGGAAGGGGGTGAGGTGAAATGAGGGGAAGGGGGCCAGGTGAGGGGAGGAGATGGAGGGGGAGAGGGTGTGAGGTGAGGGGTTAGAGGAGCAAGGGAAAAGTATTATTCAATCTCCCAGAGGTGTTGAAATTGGTGAATTGGGGATGTGTGTGTGACTGGAATTTGCTGGAAAACTCTTGCATCCCAACCCCTTGCCCCACTCCCCATTGCCCCTGTCTCTTGCCACAACCACATGGAAATAAATGTGTGATGGGATTAAGGAGGAACATGCAGACTGCACACAGACAGTGACCCAAGCCAGAAATCGAATCCGGGTCCTTGACGCTGTGGGGCAGCAGTGCTAACCACTGTGCCACCATGAGTTGGGTACTGGGGGAGTTGCCTGACTGTGTGGAAGGTGACTCCCCTTGTTCCTCCGTCCCTTTCCCCCAACCTTTCAGCTGGATTGGCAGGCAGGGAGTGGGATGGGGGGGGGGGGATGCGGGGAGGTTTGCCAGGCCCCACTGCCACTCACATGTCAGTGCTGAGAGAGTGCTGCATGCTCTGATATGACGTTCTCGGGGCAAATAGGTGATGGGTAATAAATGCTGTCCAAGCCTCTGACACCCAATAATCAATACCCCATTCGCTCGCGCACCTTTTGAAGAGCAGGTGGCGATCTCCTGGGGTCTCAGTCAATATTTGCCCCCCAAACAAAAATCACTGAGAGAATTATCTGGTCACTGCCATGATGATGTTTGTGGGAGCTTGCTGTGTACAAAATGGCTGCTGGGCAGCAAACATTATCCAATCAGTCCCGGTTTCCTCTTTCTGTCTGGGCTCTCTGTTTCCTCATGCTGATGTGAGCATTCCCAGGGCGATGGGCTGAAGGGCCTCTTTCTGTGTATGACTCTATGAAAGTTAGAGTCAGTCTCAGGGTCACGGGGTGGATGTGTGCTGCTCCCAGTCTGGGGCACCACCTGACAATGGGAGCTGTGGGAATTCTCCCAGCTCCCCGGGTCAGTTAATCCTGGTAAATAGAAAAACCACACCAGATTCCCTGGAGCAGCCACAGAGATAAATCCCAGCAGAGAAAGAGCCCAGATTATCACCTGAGGCCCTTGTAGACAGACTGGAAGAAAGCAGGGATAAAAAGCTAATGGAAAATCAGATAGAATCAGCTGTAATAATGAACCTGAGTCACAGCATCACATTCAGTAGCAGCTGCTTAAAGAGATAGGACACACAGAGACACTGCACAGAGAGAGAAATAGAGAGTGACAGAGATTGAGAGAGAGAGACGGAGAGAGTGAAAGACGGGGAGAGAGAGATAGAAAGAAATAGAGAAACAGAGAGTGACAGAAATAGAGTGAGAAACAGGGAGAGAGAGAGATAGAGAGAAACAGAGTGTCAGAGATAGTGACAGAGAGAGAGTGAGAGAAAGGGTCGAGAGAGATAGAAATAGAGAAGCAGAGGGTGACAGAGATAGAGGGAGAGGTGGGGGAGAGAGAAATAGAGATAGAGAACCAGAGAGAGAGTGACAGAGATAAAGAGGGAGAGAGAGAGTATGATGAATGTACTGCTTGAAGTAAAGTGCAGGAAGAAGCACAAATCAGTTTGGTAATTTAAACATTGGAAAACTCTTTATTCCGGATGTGCTGTGTCC
This sequence comes from Carcharhinus amblyrhynchos, assembly GCF_965287045.1. Taxonomy (NCBI): domain Eukaryota; kingdom Metazoa; phylum Chordata; class Chondrichthyes; order Carcharhiniformes; family Carcharhinidae; genus Carcharhinus; species Carcharhinus amblyrhynchos. The sequence goes on along the minus strand of NC_137343.1, from coordinate 47,825,656 downwards.
CACAGTCGGATCTCAGTCTGTTTAACCAGGATCTACACTGGGAGGAGCTAAACCAACCCCCCCCCCCCCCCCCCAACCCCCCGGGCGATAGAACCCACACTCTTAAAGGGACAGTACACACCCCCAAGCCCTCAATATACATATATCACACCCCTCCCCCTTTAATCCAAACCTCCCATAACTCAGACATAAATACATACAACAGAGAATATTTACACAGAGCATTGCAAATGGTTACAGTCCCCAAAGGAAATCCCTTCAGACGGGTGTGATGGCTGGGATTTTACCACCTCGCCCAACATGGGAATCGGAGTGGGCAAGTGGCAGGAACATGGAAAGGTCAGCTGACCTCAGGCAGGATTTTCAGGACAAGCGAGGCTGGGAAGTCCCGCCCTATGAGGATGGGGATTGGAAATGCTGGGATTTGTACAGGCTACTTCCTCATTTCAGGAACCTTTCCCTGAGTATTATCCCGGGATCCTGGAAGATTCTGCTGCTCAGTGTGGGGGTCCCTCTCTGATGGGCTGGGGGGGTGGCTGGTGTCACTGATGCTGCTTCCTTCTTTCGACCCTGACTCTGGAACTCTAGACCCGGGCCACACCAATAAAGAACAAAGAAAATTCCAGCACAGGAGGCCCTTCGGCCTTCCAAGCCTGCACCGACCATGCTGTCCAACTTAACTAAAACCCCCTACCCTTCCGGAGACCATATCCTTCTATTTCCATCCTAGTCACGTACTTGTCAAGACGCCCCTTAATTCACTACCGTATCCGCTTCCACTATCTCCCCTGGCAACGCATTCCAGGCACCCACCACTCTGTGTGTAAAAAATCTGCCTCGTACATCTCCTTCAAACCTTGCCCCTCGCACCTTAAACCCATGCCCCCTAGTAATTGACTCTGGTGTCTGCGTGGATTTCCTCCGGGTGCTCTGGTTTCAAAGTCCAAAGATGTGCGAGTTAGGTTGATTGGCCATGATAAGTTGACCCTAATGACAGGGGTATTAGCAGGGTAAATATGTGGGCTTACGGAGATAGGGCTTGGGTGGGATTGTGATATAGACTCGATGGGCTGAATGGCCTTTCTTCGGCACTGTAGGGATTCTATGATGATTATAACCCTGCAAGAAGCCATCAAATTCATGCTAGTCCTCTTGTAGAGAATTCTACTCAGTTCCAATGCCTTGCTCTATCCCTATGCAGGTTCATTTCCATCAAATACCTGTCCGATTTCCTTTTGGAAATTGTTGACTGTCTCCGCATGCTCCCTTGTTACAGGCAGCACGTTCCAGCTCAGTATCACTGGCTGTGTGACACACTGCAGTCAGAATGAGCAAATAATACAGAGCCAGGTTCTCCATCAGTTAGTGTGGCAAGGGAGCTAGCTGCAGCTCAAAACCAGTCAGAACCAGCACTGGGAAAAGCTTCTGTGGGGCAGTATGGAGCTTTCATTATCTTTATTATTCAGAGGGAAGGGTGTGAAGTGCAGTGGAGCACGAGTGATTGGATTACAGCCGTCATTCTGGATGTTCAGTTTAATAAAGGAATTTGGTTCAAACCTAACCTCATCTGTCTCCAGGCTTGTTGATCTATATCTGCCTGGGGATTGGAGATGTGTGAATGACACTGTATGTGGGTCTGTGTGTGTGTGTGTGTGTGTGTGTGTGTGTCTGTGTCTGTTGTGTCTATGCGGCTTTTCTTTATTGTGAAAATTCCCTAGTCGCCACACTCCAGCATCTGTTCAGGTACACTGAGGGTGAATTTAGCATGGCCAATGCACCTAACCAGCACATCTTTCAGAGGAAGAAACTGGAGCACCCGGAGGAAACTCACACAGACAGTGAACCAAGCCGGGAATTGAACCCGGGTCCCTGGAGCTGTGAGAACAAAGAACAATACAGCACAGGAAACAGGCCCTTCGGCCGTCGAAGACTGCGCCGCTCATTGGCCCAATAGACCATTCGTTTGTATCCCTCCATCCCCAGTCTGCTCATGCGACTGTCCAAATAAGTCTTACATAATCCCAGCATGTATGCCTCCACCACCCTGCTTGGCAGTGCATTCCAGGCCCCCACCACCCTCTGTGTAAAACACGGCCCTCAGATATCTGAGTTAAACCTCGCCCCTCTCACTTTGAACCTGTGACCCCTCATGTTCGTCACCTCCAACCTGGGAAAAAGCTTCCCACTGTTCATCCTATCTATACCCCTCATAATTTTATTCACCTCTATTAGGTCTCCCCTCATTCTCCGTCTTTCCAGGGAGAACAGCCCCAGTTTACCCAATGTCTCCTCATAGCTAAGACCCTCCATACCAGGCAACATCCTGGCAAACCTTCTCTGTACTCTCTCCAAAGCCTCCACGTCTTTCTGGTAGTGCAGCGACCAGAACTGGACACAGTAGTCCAAATGCGGCCTAACCAACGTCCTATACAGCTGCAACATCAGATGCCAATTTTTATACTCTATACCCCATCCTATAAAGGCAAGCATGCCTTATGCCTTCTTCACCACCTTCTCCACCTGTGCTGCCACCTTCAGGGATCTGTGGACTTGCACACCTAGGTCCCTCTGTGTTTCTATACTCTTAATGGTTCTACCATTTATTGTATAGCTCCCCCCTACATTAGTTCTTCCAAAATGCATCACTTCGCATCTATCTGGATTAAGTTCCATCTGCCATCTGTGAGATAGCAGTACTAACCAGTGTGTGTGTGTGTGTGTGTGTGTGTCAGTGAGTGATGTCTGTTTGTGTGTTTTTGTGGTGTGTGTGATCAGCATGATCAGATCACAAGGGAAGCTATTGTTATTCCCTGCTTACACTATCCTATCATTAGATATTGGGGAGGATGGGTCCATTCCTGAGTGTTTACTCAGCCCCACTGACCCTGGGAGAAGACAATGTGCAGTAACAACACTGACTATAGTAGTGTCACAATGCATAGCTCTGTGTGAAACAGTATGGGCTGCCTCATACCTCTCTGAGTATTGACTATTTTTAATCAGTTTCTGGATTCTAGGAGCAAATTTTACAAATATTGGGGAATTGGTGGGGATTCTCCCTTCCAGTGAGGATAGAGAGGTAAAATTTTAAATATTAATGTCACAAGTAGGCTTACCATTAACACTGCAATGAAGTTACTGTGAAAATTCTCTAGGCACCACACTCCAGCACCTGTTGGGGTACACCGAGGGAGAGTTTAGCACGGCCAATGCACCCTAACCAGCACATCTTTCAGATTGTGGGAGAAAGCCAGAGCACCTGGAGGAAACGCACGCAGACATGGGGAGAATGTGCAAACTCCACACAGACGATGACCCAAACTAGGAATTGAACCCAGGTCCCTGAGGCAGCAGTGCTAACCACTGTGTTACCGTGTAGTGCAACTTACCAGTCTGTTCTGAAGAAGAGTCAGAATGACTCGACACGTTAACTCTGCTTCTCTCTCCACAGGTGCTGCCAAAGCTGCTGAGTTTGTCCAGAATTTCCTGTTTCTATTTATTCTTCAGCGTCTGCCGTATTATACTTTCATTTCCAATATATACCTCAGGCTGTTGAGAGTCGGTGCCCAGAACATGTTGCTCGACCATTCCCCCAATTCCCTGTAAGTAATGAAAGCTCGATCGATCACCCCTAGACAGAGTACAATGAATTGGTCTATGGTGAGCTGCATTAATCCCCCCACCCTTTCCTGAACCAGACTGTAAACTTACCCTCTCCCAGCGCTTTGGCACAATCTGCATTTGCCAAAATCTTTAGTGGGTCATGCCTCCGTGGCGGACTATTTGGGCAACTTGGTGGCACAGTGGTTAGCACTGCTACCTCACAGCACCAGGAACCCCGGATCAACTGCAACCTTGGGTGACTGTCCATGTGGAGTTTGCACATTCTCCCCATGTCTGCGTGGGTTTCCTCTGGTTCTCTGGTTTCCTCCCACAGTCCAAAGATCTGCAAGTTAGGTGGATTGGCTGTGCTAAATTGCCCCTTACTGTCTCAAGATGTGCAGGTTAGGTGGAGCTGTGCTAAATTGCCCCTTAGTATCTAAAGATGTGCAGGTTAGGTGGACTGGCCATGCTAAATTGCCCCTTAGTATCCAAAGATGTGTAGATTAGGTGGACTGGCCATGCTGAATTGCCCCTTAGTATCCAAAGACGTGCAGTTTAGGTGGATTGGTCATGCTAAATTGCCCCTTAGTATCCAAAGACACGCAGGTTAGGTGGATTGGCCGTGCTAAATTGCCCCTTAGTATCCAAAGACGTGCAAGTTAGGTGGATTGACCGTGCTAAATTGCCCCTTAGTATCCAAAGATGTGCAGGTTAGATGGATTGGCCGTGCTAAATTACCCTTAGTATCCAAAGATGTGTCGGTTAGATGGATTAGCCATGGGAAATGCATGGAATTATGCAGATGGGGTGGGAAAGAGAGCCTGGGTAAAGAACTCTGTCAGAGAGTCAGTGCAGACTCGATGGGCTGAATGGCCTATTCTATTAAAACAACCCCCCTCAGTATGCACTTTGTAGGTAAGAACTTTTTTGTAATCGTTCCCTGTTAAATTAATGTAATTCACAATGCTATACACAATATCATACTACTCTACCATGCTGTATATCGGTATAATTTATATAGCACATTAATACAGGAAATCATGCTGACTAATCCACTCTCCTGTGGACAGTGGCAGTGTGAGTGGATGAGAAGAGGGACACCAAGGATAGCATCAGACATGAGGTGATTGCCATGTCAGTGGGAGCAGTTCAGGCAGAGATCTGTGTTTCCAGGATCCCTGCCAAAAGGTAAAAGCTGCTCTCATCTTTCTGCACTGCAATATGTTCCTACCTCTTAAGAGCTTCCTGCTGCATCATTCCTGGGACCAGGGCCCACACTCCCAACAGAAGACAGTCCATTTTCACACACTCCACAACGTTCCTCTGTTCAATCACGACATAACCAATCTTCACTATTCAGGGTTAGGATTGGGGTTAGGGATTTTTGGGGTCGGTCAGAGAGAGAGGACATGTCCCCTTTTCTTCAAGCTCTGCCTCTTTTCTTTCGGCCCTCATTCAGACCTTGTTGCTCCCTGTAATGCCTTGTGCTTATATTGTTGTCTTCTTGTCTCCTGGGCATTTTCATAGAATGCCTACAATCATAGGAACCCTACAGTGCAGAAGAAGGCCATTCGGCCCATCGACCACAATCCCACCTAGGCCCTATCCTGTAATAAAAGAACAAAGGACAACACAGCACAGGAAACAGGCCCTTTGGCCCAACGAGCCCGCGCTGCCATTTTAAAATTATGCCCTCCTCACACTTACCCTGCGAAACCCCCCCTGACACCAAGGGGCAATTTAGGTTGCCCAATCAACCTTACCTGCACATCTTTGGAGTGTGGGAGGAAACTGGAGCATCCCAGAGGAAACCCACACAGATACGGGGAGAAGGCGCAGATTCCGCACAGATAGTGATTTATGCTGGGTCCCTGGCACTGTGAGACAGCAATGCTAATCACTGTGCCACTGTGCTCATGCTGTTTCCTTTCGCTTACCTTACTCAGGTTAAGTTTTCTTTTGTGCGGGATGGTGGTTGGAGATATGGTGGGGGAGGTGGGTATATGCATATGGGGGAAGAAACGTTAGTGGTGGGTGGGGGGGGATGGAAGGGGACTGGGACCTCTAGAGGAAGAGGTTAGTGAGTGCGTGGGTGCTGCTGTAAGTTAGGTGCTTGGGGAGAGGTGATTGTTAAGGTGTTGTGTACCGGGGGAGGAGGCTGTTAGGTGGGGGGGTTTCGTGTTTCTGTGGGTTGGGGGTGGAGATCGAGGCGGTGTTGGAGAGGTGTTTTGGGTTTTCTGACTGGGGAGGTTTTGTTTGCCTGTTGCTGAGTCAGTCTCGGAAATGGGCGGGGAGGGGGCAGGCAGTGGGGTGAAGATTCCTGAGGGTTTCCTGATAGGGACGTTGATGGGTAGGCAGTGGGTTGAAGGGTGGTTTGTTATCTCCCTGTACCTTGGCTCTTTCACCTCCCATGTATGAGTCCGTTGGGGTACGTGGGGTGGTTCAGTCTGTCCAAATTGTACCATCCATACTGTGTCCTTTATATGTTGGGTGTTTTGTGTTTGGGGGGTGAGGTTCTGTGGGGTGGGGTCCCGACAGAAGACAGTCCATTTTCACACACTCTGCATCACACAGCGTATCTCACTTTCCCCATTACATTACAATCAATCTCCAATATTCAGGCTTAGGGCCAAGATCCCAATTTCACTAAACCGGGGTGTGGCCAGGCCAGAGTGGGAAACAGCTACGTGACGGTAAGTCAGTGCCGGGGCCTGTGGGAGACGTTCACAGAGAAGGTGAAGAGGGATCAGATCACCAGGAAACAGGGTGGGACTCCCAGATCTAGAGACCCCTGTTAGGGTCAAAGAGCAAACGGTGTTAGGGGTCAGGTAGAAAAAAAAGTGCTCAATACTGCAGAAAGCTTCATTTGCAAAAGTGAAATTAAAAAGGAAATTAGGAAAGCAAAGAAAAGCTATTGACAAATAAAAGCAAGGGAACCCATTGCCTGGTGTATACATAGAAACTAGAAGCAGGAGTAGGCCATTCAGCCCTTTGAGCACGCTCCACCATTCACTTTGATCATCAAATTCAATATCCTGATCCCCCCCTTACCGCATATCCCTTGATCCCTTTAGCTCCAAGAGCTATATCTAATTTCTTCTTGAAATCAGACAACATTTTGGCCTCAGCTACTTTCTGTGGGAGTGAATTCCACACATTCACCACCCTCTGGGTGAAGAAATTTCTCTTCACCTCACTTCTAAAAGGTTTATCCCTTATCCTCAAACTATAACCCCTAGTTCTGGACTCCCTCACCATTGGGAACATTCTTTCTGAAGCAACCCTGTTTGAATTTTGTAAGTTTCTATGAGATCCCCCCCTCACTCTTCTAAACTCCAGTGAATATAATCCTAACCGGGTTATTCTCTCCTCATATGACAGACCTGCCATCCCAGGAATCAGCCTTCGCTGTACTCCTTCTATAGCAAGGACATCCTTTCTCAGATAAGGAACCAAAACTACACACAATACTGCAGGTGTGGCCTCACCAATACCCTATACAATTGCAGCAAGAACCCCATTGCCTGTTGCAGAACGCATTGCCTGTGTAGAGCCCATTGCCTGTTGTAGAACCGGCTGCCTGTTGTAGACACTGTCAGTTACAGGGTCTTTCTCAGGATAGAGGAGCGGCAGGGGATCTTATAGAGACTTACAAGATAATGAAGGGGATGGATAGGGTAGAGGTAGAGAGATTCTTTCCACTTAGAAAGGACAGCAGGACTAGAGGGCACAGCCTCAAGATAAGGGGGGAGGGGGGGCAGTTTAGATCGGAGTTGAGGAGGAACTTCTTCACTCAAAGGGTGGTGAATCTCTGGAATTCTCTGTCTATCGAAGTGGCGGAGGCTACCTCGCTAAATATATTTAAGTAGATAGATTTCTGATCGATAAGGGAATTAAGGGTTATGGGGACAAAGCGGGTAAGTGGAACTCAACCCCTATCAGATCAGCCATGATCTTATTGAATGGTGGGGCGGCTCGAGGGGCTAGATAACCTACTCCTACTCCTATTTCTTATGTTCTTACATTCTTAGGTTCTATCACAAAATCACCTGACAGCCAAGTGAAGAAGGCAAAAATGTCTCCTATTAAATCTTAATAAAGTGAGAAAGTGCAATGTACGTCCTGACCTCCACACGAGAAAACTAACAGCCCAGCTATTGAGGTGGGTAATCACTCTCTTAGCAACTGAAAGACAAAATACTTCCTAAATTATGGAAAATGTTTAAATGTTGACATGGGCAAACTCTAACAGGAAACATGAAAATGAGTTTGCGGCTACAGGAGGCAGTGAATGGCATGTTGGCCTTTATTGCAAAGAGGTTTGAGGACAAGTGTAAGGAAGTCTTGCTGGATAGAGCTTTGGTGAGACTACACGTGGAGGGAGTGTTATGCACAGTTCTAGTCTCTGTATCCAAGGAAGGATATAATTGTATCAGAGACTATACAGTGAATGTTCACTAGATTGGAACCTGAGTGAATTGGTTAGAAGACTGAGAAAGACCTCATTGATATGTTCAAGGTTCAAATGGGGCGTGGTGTTGACAGAGTGAAATAGAGAGATTCCCTGATCTCCCCATGGCATTTTTCTTGAGAGCTGGTCTGCCATTGGCTGGCTAAGGGATCTACTGGTCCTGTTGGGAGTTCAGAACCGGAGGGGTTTGGGAAATGTGCCTGGGGAAGATAATCTTTGAGAGAGTCAGTGCAGATCAATGGGATGAATGGTCTCCTTCTGCACTGTAGGAGTTCTATGAAGATTTCTTGTAGACACTCACACCCACATCAGTGGGATCATCCTTGCCAGGTGAGTATCTGTTGCTGAGGTGTGGGAAAACCTTTTAGGCCAATTCTTGGAGTGTAGGGGCTTTGGCTTATGAGGAAAGGTTGATCAGGACAGGCCTATACTCACTGGAGTCTAGAACAATGAGAGTTGATCTTGTTAAAGCATAGAAGATCTGGAGGGAATGGAATGGGCAAACGCCAGGAGCTATTACCCTTGTGGGAGCACCTAGAATTCATAGGGAACACAGTTTACAGACAGGGGATTTCCCATTTAAGGCAGAGATGAGGAGGAATTTCTTCTTTCAAAGGATGGTTAGTCTTTGGAATTCTCTTCCCAGAAGGCAGTGGGGACTGTGGGTCATTGAATATGTTCAAGACTGAGTTACACAGATTTTTGGTCAGCAAGGGAGTGGTGGATTACAGGAATCAGGTAGGAAAGTGGGATTAAGGCCACAATGAGATTGAGCATGTTGTTACTGAATATGGAGCAGGTTTGATGGGCCGAATGGACCACTGCTGCTTCTATTTCTTACGATCAAAAGATCTTGGGCATGATTTTCCATTCCTGTCTGTCCCAGGACCACAGATTCCCACCCCGAAGTCAATCGACCTTTCCCCAGATGGGACAAGAGGTTTGGACCTGTATTCTTACGGTGGCACAGTGGGTTAGCACTGCTGCCTCACAGCACCAGGGACCTGGGTTCGATTCCCGGCTTGGGCCACTGTCTGTGCAGAGTCTGCACATTCTCCCCATGTCTGCGTGGGTTTCCTCCAGGTGCTCCAGTTTCCTCCCACAGTCCGAAAGTGCAGGTTAGGTGCATTGGCTGTGCTAAATTCTCCCTCAGTGTACGTGAACAGACGCTGGAGTGTGGCATCTAAGGGATTTTCACAGTAACTTCATTGCAGTGTTAATGTAAGCCTACTTGTGACAATAAGAAATAACCCTTTCACAATATCACTGTTGTTTCCTTCTTGTCTGTCATGTTTTACTGCCCTGCCTGTGACAATTGACGCAGCGGGCAGGATCGGCACAATGGCATGGTGGTTGGCACTGCTGCCTCACAGTACCAGGGACCCGGGTTCAATTCCAGCCTTGGGTCACTGTCTGTGTGGAGTCTGCATGTTGTCCCCGTGTCTGCGTGGATTCCCTGCGGATGCTCCAGTTTCCTCCCACAGTCCAAAGATGTGCTGGTTGGGTTGATTGGCCATGCTAAAATTGCCCCTTAGTGTCAAGGAGATTGGCAGGATAAATAATTGGGGTTATTGAGATTGGGCCTGGGTGGGAATGTGGTTGGTGCAGACTCAATGGGCCAAATGGCCTCCTCCTGTACTGTAGGGATTCTATGATTGTATGTGGAAGTTTTCGTCCTGTGAGTTTGTATATAGAGATTGAATAGACTGGGCCTGTACTCGTTAGAGTTTAGAAGGCTGAGGGGGGAATCTTATAGAGACGTATAAGATAATGAAGGGGATGGATAGGGTAGAGGTAGAGAGATTCTTCCTGCTCAGAAAGGACAGTAGGACTAGAGGGCACAGCCTCAAGATAAGCGGGGGACAGTTTAGAACGGAGTTGAGGAGGAACTTCTTCACTCAAAGGGTGGTGAATCTCTGGAATTCTCTGCCCGTTGAAGTGGTGGAGGCTGCCTCGCTAAATATTTTTAAGTCACAGGTAGATAGGTTTTTGATAGACAAGGGAATTAAGAGTTATGGGGAGAAAGCGGGAAAGTGGAACTGATCCACTTCAGATCAGCCATGATCTTATTGAATGGTGGGACAGGCTCGAAGGGCTAGATGGCCTACTCCTGCTCCTATTTCTTATGTTCTTATTATCCTGGAGAATGGGCCCTGTGTTGATACGATTGGTGTTAGCTTGACACAGACAGCGATAAGTCACCGAAACTGAGCTTGCCTGCTGTCCATTCAGCTGCTGCGCTGGATTTGTCTTTTTAAACCCACTCCAAGCTCACCAAGAACCCAACGGCAAAATCCTTAATCTGCAACGTGAAGACCAAAATATGACAATTGCTAAGGTCAAAGGTCGATAGAGACAAGCTCTCCTGCCCATCCCAAAAGCCCCAGGCTGTCAAGGCTGGTACTTCCACTGGGTACCAGCTCCACTGGCAAAGCCACAGCTGTGCTGGACCACCAGCTGACATGACCCACAGTGGGATGTCACCTTGCCTTTGACTTTGACACTAAAGAGAACTTGCCATCTTCCAGCTTGGGAAGCCTTTGGGAATATTTTGGTGCCTACCATTGGGTCAGTCCCAAGGACAGAAAGTGAGGATCCCGCAGTCAGCAATTTTATTCACATCAGCCGGATCAGACAGTGACACAGTCCCGTTGCCCAACCTTATTACACTCTAACCACATACTACCCCCATCACCCTGTCTATGAGGCAACGAGTCTTACCCAGCCCTGAGTGCCTTCACCTTCTCCTGGACGGCACGGTGGCACACTGGTTAGCACTGCTGCCTCACAGTGCCAGGGACTCAGGTTCGATTCCAGCCTCAGGTCACTGTCCGTGCAGAGTCTGCACCTTCTCCCCGTGTCCGCGTGGGTTTTCTCCAGGTGCTCTGGTTTCCTCCCAGAGTCTAAAGATGTGCAGGTTAGATGTATTAGCCATGTTAAGTTACCCCTAGTGTCAGGGGGATTAGCTAGGGTAAATATATGGAGTTACGGGAATAGGGACTAAGTGGGATTGTTGTCAGTGCAGACTTACTGGGCAGGATGGCCACTTCCTGTAATGGTTCTGTGATGTTGTCAGAAAAAAGACATGGAATTATGCACAAAATGTTGGACTTTAAATAAAGTCTGAGTTTTATTCTTTAAAGTGGATACAAAACTCGAAGATGGCTGAGAATGTACAGACAAAACACACTGTTCATAGAGAAGGAAAGGAGACAGTGCAGAATGTACAAGTGTGTAGAGAAAGATCAATGCAAGGTAGGTCCATTCAAAAGTTTGACAGCAGCAGGGAAGAAGCTGTTCTTAAGAACATGGAGCAGGAGTCGGGCATCTGGCCCTTTGAATCTGCTCCATCATTCAATAAGATCATGGCTGATCTTTTCGTGGACTCAGCTCCACTTGCCTGCCTGCTCACTATAAACCTTAAATCCTAAGTTGGTTGGTATGTGATCTCAGATTTTTGTATCTTTTTCCCGATGAAAGAAGGTAGAAGAGAGAATGTCCGAGGTCCTTAATTATGCCGGCTGATTTGCCAAGGCAGCAGGAAGGGTAGACAGAGTCAATAGATGGGAGGCTGGTTTGTGTGATGGATTGGGCTACTTTCATAACCTTTGTAGTTCCTTGTGGTCTTGGGCAGAGCAGGAGCCCATACCAAGCTGTGATACAACCAGAAAGAATCCTTTCTATGATGTATCTATAAAAGTTGGTGAGAGTCATAACGGACATGCTTGGGAACCTCATCACAATCTTCCATATCTTCCAAGCCACACATCATAGATTAAATACCCAATTTGTAATCTCCTAATGGGGCCGGTTACTGTGAATGGTCTCTGTATAGGAACTATGTGGCTGTACAGAGAGATCTGTCTATTTATCACCATTTATGTTGAACTGGGTGTTCTGCAAAAATATGTGGTAAAGTTACACCCAAACTTATGAACTCATTTCTCCGCAGATACTGAGTGTTCCTTGTATGTGTGGAGAATTTTTGCGCTCATTTTGGGAGAGAGAGAGAGACAGCCTTCAACCTAGGCCCCAATCCTGGGTCTTTCCTGTTGAGAAAGCCCAGATCAGCAGCCCATTGCACGGGGAAGTCACCACATGCTGACTGGCTTTGAAAAAACCTCCATCTTGCTTTCCTTCCAGTATTTTCCGCTGGGGGCGGTGTGGGTGTAGAGATCCTCACACAGGGAATGGGCAGCTCAGTCAAACTGAAACCAGGGAAGGTAAACACTAGACTGTTTAACTAAACAGGTGGAGTCTGCTGGGGTGGGGCTGAGTAACACTGTATTTGCAATGTCGTTAGAGTGAATTACTCAGCACACTCCAATGTAATCCTCTCCGCTTGAACTTTAGCACAGGGCTGCTTCTCTGAACCCTGCTGTGCCAGGCATGGCTGACCCACTCACTTCCAATACTACACTAGTACAGTTCCTTTCTTGGAACGCACCAGTGAGTTCCTAGATACAGATATAACAACAGACATAGAATCATAGAATCCCTACTGCAGAAGGAGGCCATTCGGCTCACTGACCACAATCCCACCCAGATCTTATTCCTGAAACCCCACGTGTTTACCCTGCTAATTCTCAGACATCAGGGGACAATATGGCATGGCCAATCCACCTAACCCACACATCTTTGGACTGTAGGAGGAAACCGGAATGTGGAGATGCTGGCGTTGGACTGGGGTAAACACAATAAGAAGTCTGACAACACCAGGTTAAAGTCCAACCAGTTTATTTGATACTAAACCCACAAGCTTTCAGGGTTTGCCCCTTAGTCAGTGACTCACCTGACAAAGGGAGAAACCCTGAAAGCTTGTGGGTTGACTGTCAAATAAACTGGTTGGACTTTAACCTGGTGTTGTCAGACTTCTTATGGAGGAAACCGGAGCAGACATAAGAACATAAGAACATAAGAAATAGGAGCAGGAGTAGGCCATCTAGCCCTTCGAGCCTGCCCCGCCATTCAATAAGATCATGGCTGATCTGTTGTGGCTCAGTTCCACCTTCCCGCCCTCTCCCCATAACCCTTAATCCCCTCTCTTACCAAAAACCCATCAACCCGCGTCTTAAAAATATTTAGCGAGGCAGCCTCCACCACTTCAACGGGCAGAGAATTCCAGAGATTCACTACCCTTTGAGTGAAGAAGTTCCTCCTCAACTCCGTTCTAAACCGCCCCCCCCTTTATCTTGAGGCTGTGCCCCCTAGTCCTACTGTCTTATTTGAGCGGGAAGAGTCTCTCCACCTCTATCCTATCCATCCCATTCATCATCTTATACGTCTCAATGAGATCTCCCCTCATTCTTCTAAACTCCAACGAGTACAAGCCTAGTTTATTCAGCCTCTCCTCATAGCTCAACCCCCTCAACTCCGGTATCAGCCTAGTAAACCTCCTCTGCACTCCCTCCAAGGCCAAAATATCTTTGCGCAGGTGCGGCGCCCAAAACTGCACACAGTACTCCAGCTGCGGCCTCACCAATGCCCTATACAGCTGCAGCAAGACCTCCTTACTTTTATATTCAATCCCCCTCGCTATGAAGGCCAGCATCCCATTCGCCTTCCTGACCACCTGCTGCACCTGCAAGCTGGGTTTTTGCGACTCATGCACAAGGACCCCGAGGTCCCTCTGCACCGTCGCCTGCTGCAGTTTTTCGCCACGTAAGTAATAGTCCTTCCTACCATTCTTCCTACCAAAGTGGACCACCTCACACTTGCCAACATTAAATTCCATTTGCCATTTCCTGGCCCATTCGCCCAGCCTATCTAGATCCTTCTGCAGACTCTCCACACCCTCCGCACAATTTGCCGTTCCCCATAGCAAGAGTTTTTATAAATATATAAAAAGGAAGAGGCTGGCTAGGGTGAACGTTGGTCCTTTAGAGGATGAGAAGGGGGACCTAGTGGTAGGGGATGGGGATATGGCTAAGGTCTTGAATAACTTTTTTGTTTCTGTCTTCACGGAGGAGGACGTGAATAATTTGCCGGTTGTTAGTGATGGAAAGGTGGTAGGACTGGAGGGTCTTAATGACATTACTGTTACTAGAGAGGCGGTGCTCGACAGACTGGAGGGGCTGATTGTGGACAAGTCCCCAGGACCGGATGGAATGCATCTGAGGGTTCTGAAAGAAATGGCGGAGGTGATAGTGGATGCCTTGGTGGTTATTTTCCAGACGTCGCTGGATTCCGGGGAAGTGCCGGAAGATTGGAAAACAGCTAATGTTACGCCGTTGTTTAAGAAGGGTGCCAGGCAAAAGGCGGGGAATTATAGGCTGGTTAGTTTAACGTCTGTGGTAGGTAAAATGTTAGAATCCGTCATTAAGGAGGAAATTGCGAGGCATCTTGAAGGGAATTGCTTGATAGAGCAGACGCAGCATAGTTTCATTAAAGGGAAGTCGTGTCTGACAAATTTACTGGAGTTCTATGAGGATGTGTCTAGGGCGGTGGATAGAGGAGAGCCGGTGGATGTGGTCTTTCTGGATTTTCAGAAGGCGTTTGGCAAAGTACCTGACAAGAGGTTATTGCAGAAGGTCGAGGGACATGGAGTTGGGGGTAGGGTGTTAGTGTGGATAGAGGATTGGTTGTCAAATAGGAGGCAGAGAGTGGGGGTCAACGGGTGCTATTCGGATTGGCGGATGGTGACTAGTGGAGTGCCCCAGGGGTCGGTGCTGGGGCCTCAGCTTTTTACCATTTATATAGATGATCTGGAGGAGGGAACCGAGTGTAGGGTGTCGAAACGGGAGAATGTGCAATCTCCACACAGTCACCCAAGGCTGGAATTGAACCTGGGTCCCTGGCACTGTGAGGCAGCAGTGTGTCACTGTGCTGCCCTGGGTCCCTGGCACTGTGAGGCAGCAGTGTGTCACCGTGCTGCCCTGGGTCCCTGGTGCTGTGAGGCAGCAGTGTGTCACTGTGCTGCCCTGGGTCCCTGGCACTGTGAGGCAGCAATGTGTCACTGTGCTGCCCCGGGTCCCTGGTTCTGTGAGGCAGCAGTGTGTCACCGTGCTGCCCTGGGTCCCTGGCACTGTGAGGCAGCAATGTGTCACTGTGCTGCCCCGGGTCCCTGGTTCTGTGAGGCAGCAGTGTGTCACCGTGCTGCCCTGGGTCCCTGGCACTGTGAGGCAGCAGTGTGTCACCGTGCTGCCCTGGGTCCCTGGCACTGTGAGGCAGCAGTGTGTCACTGTGCTGCCCTGGGTCCCTGGCACTGTGAGGCAGCAGTGTGTACCGTGCCGCCCTGGGTCCCTGGCACTGTGAGGCAGCAGTGTGTCACCGTGCTGCCCTGGGTCCCTGGTGCTGTGAGGCAGCAGTGTGTCACCGTGCTGCCCCGGGTCCCTGGCACTGTGAGGCAGCAGTGTGTCACTGTGCTGCCCTGGGTCCCTGGCACTGTGAGGCAGCAGTGTATCACTGTGCTGCCCTGGGTCCCTGGCACTGTGAGGCAGCAGTGTGTCACCGTGCTGCCCCGGGTCCCTGGTGCTGTGAGGCAGCAGTGTGTCACCGTGCTGCCCTGGGTCCCTGGCACTGTGAGGCAGCAGTGTGTCACTGTGCTGCCCTCTTTCTCTATTTCTCATATTCACAGATTGGGAATGTTATTTTGGGCAATGGAACAGGATTCATTCTACATAGTCCATCAGTGAGTTAGAAGTGGGGATATTCGCCAATGATTACACAGCATGTTCAGTACTAATCGCAACTCCTCAGATACTGAAGCAGTTCATGTCCAAATGCAACAAGATCTGGACAATATGCAAGTTCGGGCCGATAAGTAGGAAGTAACATTCATTCCACATGTGTGCCAGTCAATGGCCATCTCCAACAGGTTAGAATCTAACCATCGTCCATTGACATTCTGTGGCATTACCATTGCTGAATCCCCCACTATTAAAATCCTGGGGGTTACCATTGACCAGAAACTCAACTGGACTCGCTCCATAAACACAGTGGTTACAAGAGCAGGCCAGAGGCTGGGAAAGCCGTAGTGAGTAACTCACCTCCTGACCCCCCCCAGAGCCTATCCACCAGCTACAAAGCACAAGTCAGAGTGTGATGGAATATTCCCCACTGGCCTGGATGGGTGCGGCTCCTACTCACTGACAGCCCATCACTGGATTTCACCCCACATGACTGTCTGCCCCCACCCCCCCTCCACCAACAATGCTGTCCCCCCACAATCACAGCCTGAAACAACCCCCCCCCTCCCCAAGTTCAAACCACTTACCTGACAATCCTGCCTTCTCCCTGCCTGCACTCTCAACCCATCTGACTTATGGCAATTGGCGTGGGTTTCCTCCGGGTGCTCCGGTTTCCTCCCACAGTCCAAAGATGTGCGGGTTAGGTTGATTGGCCAGGCTAAGAAATTGCCCCTTAGTGTCCAGGGATGCGTAGGTTAAAGGGATTAGTGGGTATAATATGTAGGGATATGGGGGTAGGGCCTGGGTGGGATCGTGTTCGGTGCAGACTCGATGGGCCGAAGGGCCTCTTTCTGCACTGTAGGGATTCTATGATTCTAAGAAGGGACCGTGACCTCCACCGACCCTCCAGTTCTGGTCTGGAGGACCTCAGGAAGACCTGCCCTGCCCAGTCTGAGTCAGAGAGCCATAGGAGACAGGATTGTAAACATTACAGGGTTAATACGGGGAGGGGCGATGTGGCAATCCTAATCTGACTGGCTTTCCGTGACGGTTCAGGCCCAATCTCTTCTCCAGTTAGTGTGTTTTAGTGCTGGCCTCAGGAACACATTACAATCCCAAACTCAGCACATGCCAAAACCCTTCCCAGGCACTGGAATTGTTCCGTGGTCACTGTTGTAATGTAGGAAATGCAGTATCTACACACAGCAAGATTCCACTAATAACAATGAGGTCTCAGACCAATCATCAGTTTTAGATGCTGACTGGGGAATACCTCGGGGAGTGGAACACTTTCCCTGCTCTTCGACAGACTGCCAATACCCGTGGCAAAGATGGGACCTCACCTTAACATCGCATCCAGAAGATGCCACGGCTAACTGTTCGCCCAAATGTTCGCCCAACTCTGGAAGGGGCTGTCAACCCACACGTGTAACATCCTGAGGCCAAGGGACCCCCCCCCCCCCCCCCCCATGCCAGTGTCTGACTAATCACGCTGCCCAGACCCAGAGGAGAGCCAGCGTATCCTAGAATCCTGACAGTGCAGAAGAGGCCATTCAGCCCATCGGGTCTGCACCAACCCTCTGAAAGAGTATCGAACCCAGGCCCACACCCCCACCTTATCCCTGTAACCCCACACATTTAACATGACCAATCCACCTAACCTACATATCTATAGACGGGGGCGTTATGGTAGCACAGTGGGTTAGCACTGCTGCCTCGCAGCGCCAGGGACCAGGGTTCGATTCCCGACTTGAGTCACTGTCTGTGTGGAGTCTGCATGTTCTCCCTGTGTCGGCGTGGGTTTCTGCCGGGTGCTCCAGTTTCCTCCCACAGCCTGAAAGTCGTGCTGATTAGGTGCAATGACCCAAGTAGGCACCTGAGTGTGGCGACTAGAGGTATTTCACAGTGACTTCATTACAGTGTTAATGTAAACCTTAATTGTAACTAATAAATATACTTTATTTTGGACACTAAGGAGCAATTAGCATGGCCAATCCACCTAACCTACACATCTTTGGACACTAAGGGGCAATTTAGCACGGCCAATCTACCTAACTTGCACATCTCTGGACACTAAGGGCCAATTTACCATGGCCAATCCACCTAACCTACACATCTTTGGACACTAAGGGGCAATTTAGCATGGCCAAACCTCCTAACCTGCACATCTTTCAGACTGTGGGAGAAAACTGAAGCATCCGGAGGATACCCACGCAGACATGGGGAGAATGTGCAAACTCCACACAGGCAGTGAACCAAGGCTGGGAATTGAACCCGGATCCCTGGCGCGGTGGGGCATCAGCACTAACCACCATGCCACCCTAATCCCTGTAAAATCGATCAGAGACCCCAGTCCGATATGGTATTCCCAGCCTAGCCCTGTGGAATTCTGCACTTGTCAGGAATGAGTATCATAGTGAGCTTCTTGTGTGTGCCCGTGTGCAATCAGTTACCAGGGAAACTGTGAAGCAGGCAGCAGATGGAAAACTGCAGTTGCAGTTCTCCACACTGGCTGCGTTCCAATCTGGCAGGTAGTGCAGGGGAACTGCGTCACTCTCTATTCCTTTCACAGCTGTGCACAAGCTCTGAATGGTGTGTCTCCTTCTGAAATGTCTAGATTCCGCCTCGGGGCGGGGCGCCTGAGTTCCTGCCCAGAAGCTGTGTTCTTTCTCGACTCGTGCTCTGTTTAATGTTGACATAGAACGAGGGAGGAATGGGGAACGACTGGGAGGGAAAAGTCACCACAGGCGGCACAGTAGCACCATGGGTTAGCACTGCTGCTTCACAGCTCCAGGGTCCTGGGTTCGATTCCTGGCTTGGGTCACTGTCTGTGTGGAGTTTGCACATTCTCCTCGTGTCTGCATGGGTTTCCTCCAGGCACTCTGGTTTCCACCCACAGCCCAAAGATGTGCGGGTTAGGTTGATTGGCCATGCTAAGAAATTGGCCCTTAGTGTCCAGGGATGTGTAGGTTAGAGGGATTAGTGGGTATAGTATATGGGGGTAGGGTCTGGGTGGGATTGTGGTCGGTGCAGACTCGATGGGCCGAAGGGCCTCTTTCTGTACTGTAGGGATCTATGATTCATTACTAGGCCGTTTTCTTCACCGTGGAGCTGGAGTTAGCAGGAGGGACAACACGGAGGGAGAGTGAAACACACTGGTTTAGTGAGAAACGTGGGGTGGTCTGACCCGTTGTGAGCGAGAATGGAAAATTTGGCCTTCCAGCCAAAACTCCATCCATAGCCTGGAAAATTCCGAGCACAGAAGATTTTGGCCATGGAGAATGGACTTGTGGCAGGAGAGACAGGTACAGGGAACACTGATATTGCCAGAAATGAGAGGGAGTGTGGCCAATTAACTTCGATTCGATCTCAGTTAGTGATCTCCCAACTCCTCTTGCTGTTTGTGTTAATGGTGCCAGTAAGTTTAAGTTTTATTAGTGTCACAAGCAGGCTTACATTAACGCTGCAATGAAGTTACCGTGAAAGTCCCCTAGTCGCCACACCTCGGCTCCTGCTTGGGCGAATTTAGCACGGCCAATGCACCTAACCAGCGCGTCTTTCAAACTGTGGGAGGAAACCAGAGCACCCAGACGACACCCACTCAGACACGGGGATAACATGCCGACTCCACACAGACAGTGACCCAAGCCAGGAGTTGTGAAGCCATCCACTTAGGATACTTTCTAAAGGGGGGAAAAGCTCGTAAACAGTGGAGTTCCAAATACACTGCAGTACACAGGTCATAACATGTCTTGGGCAACTGCAGAAAAGAACCAAACAGGAACGCTGGCCTTTATCCCTGGAGGATTACATCGCAGGAGATTAGAAATCATACGTCACTGTACAAAGTCTTGCTTAGGCTGCACCTTGTGTACTGTGCACCACTCGTGTTGGCACAGTGATTAGCACTGCTGCCTCACCACACCAGGGACCCAGGTTCAATTCCCAGCTCGGGTCAATGTGTGGAGTCTGCATGTTCTCCTCATGTCTGCGTGGGTTTCCTCCAGGTGCTCCGGTTTCCTCCCACAGTCCGAAAGACACACGGGTTAGGGTGCATTGGCCGTGCTAAATTCTCCCTCAGTGTACCTGAACAGGCACTGGAGCGTGGCGACTAGGGGATTTTCACAGTAACTTCATTGCAGTGTTAATGTAAGCTGACCTGTAAATAAATTCTAAAACCATGGGAAGTTGTATATTGTCCGCAGAAGGAGAGCAGATTTACCAGAATGATATCTGGTTTCTAAGATCTAAATTATGAGGCAAGATTACACAAACAAGGATTGTATTCCCTGAAGTTAGAAGGTTCTGGGGCGATTTGATTAAAGTTTTTGGAGGTATTTATAGAATCATAGAGATTTACAGCATGGAAACGGGCCCTTCGGCCCAACTTGTCCATGCTGCCCTTCTTTTTAAAATTCCTAAACTAGTCCCAATTGCCCACATTTGGCCCATATCCCTCTATACCCATCTTAGCCATGTAACTATCTAAATGCTTTTTAAAAGACAAAATTGTACCCGCCTCTACTACTACCTCTGGCAGTTTGTTCCAGACACTCACCACCCTCTGTGTGAAACAGTTGCCCCTCTGGACACTTTTGTATCTCTCCCCTCTCACCTTAAACCCATGCTGTCTGGTTTTAGACTCCCCTTCCTTTTGGGAAAAGATATTGACTGTCTAGCTGATCTATGCCCCAGTATTATAGACCTCTATAAGATCACCCCTCAGCATCCTACGCTCCAGAGAAAAAGGTCCCAGTCTCTCCAGCCTCTCCTTATAACTCAATCCATCAAGTCCTGGTAGCATCCTAATAAATCTCTTCTGCACTCTTTCTAGTTTAATAATATCTTTTCTATAATTGGGTGACCAGAACCGTACACGGTATTCCAAGTGTGGCCTTACCAATGTCTTGTACAACTTCAACAAGATGTCCCAACTCCTGTATTCAATGTTCTGACCAATGCTTCAGGGCAGTTGGAGTAAAACCACTCCTGCTGGTGGGAGGGACTCGGTAAAAACCAGAGCCAGTCTATTGAGCAGTGAATTTAACAAAGACTTGGGCACACAAACTGGGGGGTGCAAATTCTGGAACTCACCTCCACAAATGGCAATCGATGAGAGATTGATTGATAGTTTTAGAACAAAAATATTTGTTGCCCTAAAAGAAGCAGCCATTGAGATAGTGGACGGGGGTCATAATTTTCCAAAATCCTTGGATTCTGGAGAAATGCTGGAGGATTGGAAAACTATCAAAGTAACACCCCTATTCAAAAAGGGAAAAGGAGGGAAGCAATAAGTAGGTAACTATAGGCAGAATAGACTAACGTTGGAAAAATGTTGGAATCAGTTATTAAGGAAGGAATAACAGCATATTTGGAAAATCATAATCTAATCAAGCAGAGTTGGCATGGTCAGATGGGTAGATCTGAGCCTGGGTAGCTGTATGTCCAACTCCACTCTCGACACCAGAGGACAGATACCTGGGCTGAATCTCCAGGACAATGTTACACCTTTCACGATATGGTTTTCAAATGCGGGGGGAATTTTACCGTCCCGTCCACCCACTATGATTCCCAACGAGGTCCGTTGACCTCGAGTGATACTTTCCACCGTCGCGGCGAGCGCAGCTGGTGTGCTGAGGCCCCCCCGGGAAGATGTACAGGATCTTGTATTTCGAAGGGCGGGGAG
Source organism: Carcharhinus amblyrhynchos (assembly GCF_965287045.1). Classification (NCBI taxonomy): domain Eukaryota; kingdom Metazoa; phylum Chordata; class Chondrichthyes; order Carcharhiniformes; family Carcharhinidae; genus Carcharhinus; species Carcharhinus amblyrhynchos. The sequence goes on along the minus strand of NC_137343.1, from coordinate 47,804,268 downwards.
ATCAGCCCTGCCGTCCTGATCAATATTTCTCCCTCAGTCAACACCCTCATCAAATAAAATTGTTGGCCCATTGTCACGTCGCTGTTTGTGGGGGTTTAGAATCCCTACGGTGCAGAAGGAGGCCATTCAGCCCATCGAGCCTACACAATCCCACCCAGGTCTATCCCCGTAACTTTATCCTAGCTAGTACCCCTGACACTAAGGACCAATTTAGCACGGCCAATCCATCTAACCCACGTATCTTTGGACTGTGGGAGGAAACCCACGCAGACACGGGGAGAATGTGCAAACTCCACACAGACGGTGACCCAAGCCGGGAATCGAACCCGGGTCCCTGGTGCTGTGAGGCAGCAGTGCTGATAACTGTGTCACTGCAGCTTACTGTGCATACATCAGCTGCCAGATTTCCTGCATGAGTTAGATTACAATTCAAAAGCATTTCACTATAAAGCGCGGTGTGACACTCTAAGGCTGTGAAAGGCGCTATCCAAATGCTAATCTTTCCCCAAAGAAATACCCAAAATGCTGGCCTCAACTGGACTGTGAAAACTTGATTTATTCGTGTCACAAGTAGGCTTGCATTAACACTGCAATGAAGTTACTGTGAAAATCCCCAAGTTGCCACACTCTGTTCGGGTTACACTGAGGGAGAATTTAGCACGGCCAATCCACCCTAACCAGCACGTCTTTCAGACTGTGGGTGGAAACCAGAGGAAACCCACACAGGCATGGGAGAACATGCAAACTCCACACAGATAGTGACCCAGGAATTGAACCTGGGTCCCTGGCGCTGTGAGGCGGCAGGGCTAACCACCGTGCCACCCAAGAGGGAAGGAGTTAACATTTTGAGTCCACTATGACACTTCTTTGAAACCGTTCTGCTTTTGAATCACACAATGTTGTAGTGAAATCATCCTTTACACAGTTCATCACATGTAAGTGCATGACATAATCGAGAAGTGTAATCATTGTTAATTAAACAGGCCACTTTGCAATGTCCAGCAATGCACATCCATTATAACTTTGGCCATGTTATTGAGGTAGACTCTTGGCCGTTGTGTTTGGAGAACACTCGCTGTTCTTTCCTCACTCTCGGAGCCATGGATTCAGAGGATCTTTGTTTAGGATCTCACCCCAATGATATTATCTCTGATGATGCAGCATTCTCTCAGTTCGAGCCTGGATTATCAGCTCACATCCTCACGTAGTCTTTCTGACCCCTGCCCTCCCAAAAGTGCTGAGCCTGTCTGAATGATATGTTCGCGTTCAGTGAGTTTGTTCACCGTGTGACGGGAAGGCATCATTAGTAAGTCAGCAGCTGGCATCAAAACGGAGAGAAGCAGGTTGGAAAGTTAGCACGCAGAGGAAAGCAGAAAGGTCAAGAAAGATATACTTTCCCCCCCTCGCACTATCCAACCAGGAGTAGGCCATTCAGCCCATCGAGCCTGCTCTGTCATTCAGTATGATCATGGCTGATCACTCACTTCAATGCCTTTTGCTCACACTATCCTTCATATCATTGGTGTTCAAAAATCTTGCAACCTCTACCTTAGCCATACTGAATGGCCAAACTTCCACCGCCCTCTGGGGTAGAGAATTCCAAAGGTTCACAGTCCTCTGGGTGAAGAAATCTCTCCTCATCTCAGTCCCAAGTAGCTTCCCCCTTATTTTGAAATTGTGTGCCTGGGTTCTAGACTTCCCAACCAAGGGAAACATGTTACCTCCATCTATCTTGTCAATTCTATTAAGTATTTTGTACTTTCAATGAGATTACCTCCCATTCTTCAAAACTCGAGACAATCCAGGCCCAGTTTGCCCAATCTCTCTTTGTAACAGTCCCGCCATCCCCAGAAGAAGTCTGGTGAACCTTCGCTGCACTCTTTCTATGGCAATAATATCATTTCTAAGGTAAGGGGATAAAACCTGCACACAATACTCCAGGTGCTGTCTAACCAAGTTTTCATTCAATTAAAGCAAAACTTCACTAATCCTGTACTCTCTGCACACTTTCCTTCTCTTCTCTATGAACGGTATGCTTTGTATAGCGCACAAGAAACAATACTTTTCATTCTATACTAATAGGTGACAATAATAAATCAAATCCTTTCGCAGTAGAGGCTAACATTCCATTAGCCTTCCTAATAGCTTGCTGCGCCCGCATACTAACCTTCAGTAACTTATGGACAAGGGCACCCAGGTCCCTCTGTACGTCTACACTTCCTAATTTCTTCCCAGTCATGAAACACTCTGACCCTTCCACCAAAGTGATGACCTCATTTTTCTACATTAACTTTGGCGCACTCACTAAGGCTGTTCAAATCCTCCTCTTTACATCATCTTCCCCAGCACACATTCCCACCTGTGAACTTGGAAAGATTGCATTTGGCCCCCGCACCCAAATCATGGATATATATTGTGAACAGCTGGGATCCCAGTACTGATCCTTGCGGCACCTCACTAGCCACAGCCTGCCAGCGTGAGAATGACTGGTTTATTTCTACTCTCTGTTTTCTGCCTGTTAGCCAATCCTTAATCCACACCAGTATATTGCCTTCTATTCCATGTGCTTTAATTTTGCTAATCGGTCTCCTGTGGGGGACTGTATCACCAGCTTTCTGAAAATCCAAGTATACGTTGACTCTCATTTATAAATTTTGTTAGGAATATCCTCAGAAAGGCCAATACGTTCATCAAACATGATGCCCCGTTTGGTAAATCCATGCTGATTTTATCACATCCTTTATACTAGATTGGAGTGTTTTCCCTATACTAATGTCAGGCTCCCTGTTTTCTCTCTTCCTCCCTTCTTAAATAATGGGGTGACATTTGATATCTTCCGATCTTCGGGAACCATTCCAGAATCTATTAGTTAGCCCTAAACGATGACATTTTACACTTTTGGGTGATTTATCTGCATTTTCTTTCGCTCTGCGCTGGAGGTTCTCAACACAACACGATCCAGCTCACTATGGGGAAACCAGCAGCCAAGAAATCTGCTCCCTCAGGGCATTGACTCACCATCGAAGGGCCATGGTGGCCTCCTCCAGAATTACACCCTCCCAATGTAGCCACTGGAAGGATTGGCAACCACCAGTTAGTGTAATGGACCAAGTGGTTGATTCACAAGCTGCTAAATATACAGAGTACTTTCATGGTGAGGCTGCACTCTGTGCCGAGATCCCCATTGGGCGATCGGGTCACATGACCCCCAAAATGTACGCCCTTTAAAGGGGTCACCTCGGTTTCTGTCAACCTCCAAGATGCACATTCCTGCTTCCTTCTGTCCAAACATTGCCTTAGACCTCTTGAGTTCTCTCCTTCTGTCTCTATCTCTCTCTCTGTCTAGAATCATAGAATCCCGAGAGTACACAAGGGGGCTGAAAAGCCCTATTCCCATAACCTCACATATTTACCCTGTTAATCCCCCTGATACTAGGGCCAGTTTACCATGGCCAATCAAACTAATCCGCACATCTTTGGACTGTGGGAGGAAAGCGGAGGAAACCCAAGCAGACATGGGAAGAATGTGCAAACTTCACACAGACAGTGACCCGAGCCGGGAATTGGTCCCTGGAGCTGTGAAGCAGCAGTGCTAACCACTGCGCTGCCCCGAAGATCCTCTCTGCTATTTTCTGGTGGTTGCCATGAGTGAACTATATTCCCAGTGACCACGAGGATGGGGAGGGAAGTGTTCGGAATGGGAGATCCCTTCTCGATTCACAGCGCTGGGGCACTGCCGGTTCCTGATTTCCCTCTGCCCCATTCCTGAATCAGATTCTCTTTGCCAGGCTTGTTGCTGTTGTGCCATTCACAGCTCCCGGAGAGAGACAACCTTTGTTTCTGGGCTGTGTTTGTCGCCAAAGCGATGTGCGCTCAGCTGTGCTGTTTTAGTCGGTGACACGGTAGCACAGTGGTTAGCACTGCTGCTTCACAGCTCCAGGGTCCTGGCTTCGATACTCAGCTCGGGTCACTGTCTATGTGGAGTCTGCACATTCTCCCCATGTCTGTGCGGGTTTCCTTCATTACTCTGGCTTCCTCCCACAGTCCAAAGATGTGTGGGTTAAGTTGATTGGCTGTGCTAGTAAATTGCCCCTTAGAGCCCAGGGATGTGTAGGTTAGAGGGATTAGTGGGTATAATATGTAGGGATATGGGGGTAGGGCCTGGGTGGGATTGTGGTTGGTGCAGACTTGATGGGCTGAAGGGCCTCTTTCTGCCCTGTAGGGTTCTATGATTCTACATCATTACCAGCAATGGAGAGCAGAATCGAAATCAAATCAACTCCTGTAAAAACGTTCATAGTTTAAGAGAAATATTACCAAACAAGAAACTCGAGACAAAGTTAAATGTGAGCCAGAAACAAGGCGCTTGTACTAATTTTTCCCTCAATCCCCATCCAGTGCGAGACTTATCAGAGCCGCTACACCACACCCTGTATCATTCAGGGGTTTGCTTTTAACTCCTTTTCCTTATGTAATCAGGAAGGGAAGACAACACTTCTCTGATTGTTTTAATGTTCCCCTCCCCTTATCGCAGAAATTCATCATTTTAAAGGATGGTTTTTGTTGGCACTGTGTCTCCTGTCAGTCCGTGTGGACGAGTGTACACGTGTAGATGGGTATTGGTGGCCATCTTGTATTGGGAGGGGACATTGGGTGGAATTCTCTGGGCGCCCATGTTTCGTGGTGTTGGGAGGTTGCTTGCTGATCTTCTGGTCCTGCCACTGCCGATGGGATTTCCCACTGATTCCACCCCACACGACTGGGAAACCCACAGCGATGTGTGTGTGCTGTCAGCATGAATGACCAGAGAATTCTGGCCATCCTGTTGTTTCTATTCTTGCCCCATTATCATCCTCTTTTGCCTCACGCTGGACATCATCCATTTTTGACAGTTAATCACTCCTGATTCTTCAAACCAGGGCAGCACGGTAGCACAGTGGGTTAGCACTGCTGCTTTGCAGCTCCAGGGTCCTGGGCTCGATTCCCAGCTCGGGTCACTGTATGTGTGGAGTTTGCACGTTCTCCTCGTGTCTGCGTGGGTTTCCTCCGGGTACTCCAGTTTCCTCCTACAGTCCAAAGATGTGTAGGTTAGGTGGATTGGCCGTGCTAAATTGCCCCTGAGTGTCCAGGGATGTGTAGGTTAGAGGGATTAGTGGGTATAATATGTAGGGATGTGGGGGTAGGGTCTGGGTGGGATTGTGTTTGGTGCAGACTTAATGGGCCGAAGGGCCTCATTCTACATAAGAAATAGGAGCAGGAGTCGGCCATCTAGCCCCTCGAGCCTGCCCCACCATTCAATAAGATCATGGCTGATCTGAAGTGGCTCAGTTCCACTTTCCTGCTTTCTCCCCATAACCCTTAATTCCCTTGCCTACCAAAAACCTATCTACCCGCATCTTAAATATATTTAGCGAGGCAGCCTCCACCACTTCAACAGGCAGAGAATTCCAGAGATTCACCACCCTTTGAGTGAAGAAGTTCCTCCTCAACTCCGTTCTAAACTGCTCCCCCTTATTTTGAGGCTGTGCCCTCTAGTCCTGCTGTCCTTTCTAAGCGTGAAGAACCTATCATCATCTTATACGTCTCAATAAGATCTGCCCTGTGGTGTTCTATGATTCTATGAACCATCAGAACACCCCCCTCCCTCCTTGGGCAGCATAGTGGTTAGCACTGCTGCCGCATAGTGCCAGGGACTCAGGTTTGATTCCTAGCTTGGATCACTGTGGAGTCTGCACATTCTCCCCATGTCTGCATGGGTTTCCTACCAGTCTGAAAGACGTTCTAGTTAGATGGATTGGCCATGCTAAATTCTCCCTCAGTGTACCTGAACCTGCGCCGGAGTGTGGCAACTAGGGGATTTTCGCAGTGACTTCATTGCAGTGTTAATGTAAGCCTACTTGTGACACTCATAAATAAACTTTGTTCCTTCCCATGCTATTTGGTATTTTCTAACACTGTTCAGCTCCCAGCCCTGACGAAAGATCACTGACCTGACACTCTGTCTCTCTCTCTACAGATGCTGCCTAACTGGTTGAGTATTTCCAGCATATCCGGTTTTTAATTCCCATTTCCAGTGGCCTTTCTGCTTATGCTGCCGTGTGGTCGATCCTGGTTTTCCAATAAACCGCCTGCTCTCCCTCACACTGCAATATCTCAGCACTGAGGAACATGTACAGGGTCTGGACACTGCTCCCAGTAACCAAACAAATAAATACCCAGGGTAGCATCATTAGGGGCACCGTTACCCTGCCCTCTGGCCCAACCCGACATACCTCATCCCTGACTCAATTATTCAGCAAGTGTTGAAGTGTCTGGTAATCAAATCACCATCAATTGGGAACAGCCACCCATTGAAATCACTCCAGTTCCATTCCCAATGATTTGGAAATGGGAAGGTCATTATTTGGCACTTTCTGTAATGGGCAGATGAATGGCAGGTTTAAGGTGAGCATTAAGCTGTCAAACTACTCATGCTGAAAAGTGTGAGGTGATTCACTTTGGTAAGAATAACAGGAGTACAGAATATAGGGCGAATGGAAGGACTCTTAGTAGTGTTGACGAGCAGAGAGATCTCAGGGTACATGTGCATAGCTCCCTGAAAGTTGGCAGCCAGGTTGATAAGGTTGTTTAGAAGGCGTACGGTGTGTTAGCTTTTATTGGTAGAGGGATTCAATTTCGGAGCCGTGAGGTCATGTTGCAACTGTACAAAACTCTGGTGTGGCCGCACTTGGAGTATTGTGTAGTTCTGGTTGCCGCATTATAAGAAAGATGTGGAGGTGTTGGAAAGGGTGCAGAGGGGGTTTACCAGGATGTTGCCTGGTATGGTGGGGAGGTCTTATGAGGAAAGGCTGAGGGACTTGAGGTTATTTTCGTTAGAGAGAAGAAGGTTACGAGGTGACCTGATTGAGGCATACAAGATGATCAGAGGATTGGATAGGGTGGACAGTGAGAGCCTTTTTCCTCAGATGGTGATGGCTAACACGAGGGGACATAGCTTTAAATTGAGGGGTGGTAATTGTAGGACGGATGTCAGAGGTAGGTTCTTTACTCAGAGGGTAGTAAGGGCGTGGAATGCCCTGCCTGCAGCAGTTGTGGACTCGCCAACTTTAAGGGCGTTAAATGGTCAGTGGATAGGCATATGGATAACATTGGAATAGTTTAGGTTAGAGGGTCATTAGATTGGTTCCACTGGTCAGCGCAACATCGAGGGCCAAAGGGCCTGTACTGCGCTGGAATGTTCTATGTTCATGCGGAGGTTAATGATTCTGTGTGTAAGAAGAACAACACAACAGCGAAGGAGGTTTTAGGATCCAATGTGTCCCCTTTGGAATTATTTTTATGGAGTCTTTCACCACCAGGACATTCCAGAGATTTCCAGGTGTGAGGTGCATGGCAAGTCACTGTTGTAATACAGGGTTTGGGTGTAATGCTGGGATCCAGTCTATTAAACCAAACTTCACAAAGGCTGGAACCCTTCCTTATAACCCAACATGGAGCTGCCGGTTCCTACAATCCTTCAAACACCCCTCATTAGACAGACACAGGATATTGACTTAATGGTACAGAATCAATGGGCCAAATGCACTGTAGGGATTCTGAGATTCCAATTCTGACCCAGCTCCCAGCGATCCCACTGGCCAAACCTGCTCTAATTCAATAATCCAGTGGGGGTTCCTACAGCAGGAGAAACAGTCACCCTACCCAATTATCCATATACACACACACACCCCCCACACACAGACACAACAGACACACAGATACACACACACACACACACACCAGACACACAGACCCACCAGACACACATCCACTAGACATACATCCATTCACATACCAGACACAGATACGCACACACCCACCCACACTAGACACACACACACACACTAGACACACACACCAGACACACATCCACTAGACACACATCCATTCACATACCAGACACAGATATGTACACACCCACACTAGACACACACTCACACACACACACACACACCAGACACACATCCACTGGACACACAGCCATTCACATACCAGACACAGATACACACACACCCACCCACACACACACATATACCAGACACACACACACACTCAATCCAGATGCACATCCACACACAGTTCCCGCATTAATGACCCAGTGAACCGTCGATGAGTGCTAATGAAATTTGTGTTGCTGTTCTTCAAAATAAAACACATCCTGTTGTAACCATCAGTCGAGAATTTCCAGATGATTTGAACAGGCAGTCTTAAGTAGGTGTGGTGGTAAAGGGGTCAGACGTGGCAGGTCAATGTGGCCACCTGGGTTGAATGCCACCCAGACTGATGGGTCTCCAGCCTCCTCTAAAATGAGAACACCTACAGCACAGTGGTTAGCGTGGCTGCCTCACAGCACCAGGGACTTGGGTTCAATTTCAGCCTTGGGTCACTGTCTGTGCAGGGTCTGCACCTTCTCCCCATGTCTGCGTGGGTTTCCTCCGGGTGCTCCTGTTTCTTCCCACAGTACAAAGATGTGTGGGTTAGGTTGGTAAATTGATCCTAGTGACAGGGGTTTAACGGGGTAAAAACAGGGATTACGGGAATAGGGCCTGAGTGGGATTGTAGTTGGTACAGACTCGATGGGCCGAATGCACTGTAGGGATTCTGAGATTGCAATCCTGACCCAGCTCCCAGCGATCCCACTGGCCGAACCTGCTCTAATTCAGTAAGCCAGTGGGGGTTCCTACAGCAGGACGAACAGTCACCCTACCCAATTAGTGAAAGCACACGGGTGCCGGCACCCAAAGGGGCCATGACAGACTTAGGCAGAAGGGAAGGAAAAGAGCAACTCCCAATCTTCACACTGGTCTTCTAGCTTTTATTCGCCTCCCCTCAGTTCTGTGGCTTAGTGCTAGCACTCGTGTGCAGTTCAGAGGGTGAAGGTTCAAATCCCACTCCAGGCACTTGAGCACAAATTCCAGACATACAATTTAGTGTAATCCTTTCCCAATGTAGTCACTTATCTCAGAGTGCCCACTATGTTCGTGGTAGAGTCTCCACTCGTGTCAAGATCCTTCAGGACCTCAGTCCAGGTGGGAAGGAGAGGGAATTCTAATCCACAGAAATTTGGGAGGTCTCAGAAGAGGCGAGTGACTAGATCATCTCCATCAGCGGTACTCGCTGAGGGACGAATGTTGGCCGAGACACTGGAAGATCTGACTTCCTCTTCTGCACACGGGACCGTAACCTCCAGCTGAACAGATTTAATACAAAAGGCTGCTTGGATTTGGAAATAAAAATAGAAAAACACTGGAAATGTCCAGTGGGCCTGGCTGAGTATTTCACAGTTACTGCCCGAGGTACTGATACTGCCCAGCATTTTCCCAGTGTTTTGATTTATTATTGTCACTCCATTAGCATAGCGTGAAAAGTATTGTTTCTTGTGCACTATATAGACAAAGCATGCCGTTCACAGAGAAGGAAATGAGAGTGCAGAATGTTACATTCATTAGGACAGGTTAAGTTAGTGTCTCTTGTAACTGCAATTTTCTTATTCATTCGTGGGATATGGGCATTGCTGGTTGGGCCAGCATTTATTGCCCATCCCTAGTTGCCCTTGGAGGGCAGTTGAGAGTAAACCACATAGCTGTGGCTCTGGAGTCACATGTAAGAACAGTAGATTCCCTTTCCTAAGGGGCATTAGTGAACTGGATGGGTTTTTCCGACAATTGACAATGGTTTCATGGTCATCAGTAGATTCTTAATTCCAGATTTTTTTTGTTGAATTCAAATTCCACCATCTGCTGTGGCGGGGATTCGATCCCAGGTCCTGAGAACGTTAGCTGAGTTTCTGGATTAATAATCTAGCGATAATACCACTCGGCCATCGCTATGAACTGTTAGGCCAGCTTGTGTGTTCAAATTTCTGAGGGGTTTTGGCAGGGGAAAATTGGGGGGGGAAACAGTTCCACCAACAGAGAATCAGTAACCAGAGGGCACAGACTGCAAGTTCGTTGATAAAAGATGGGGATAGAAAGGGGAGATGAAGGACAGAGACACACTTACAGGAAAACAGTGCAGGAAGTAGACTAAATAGTAATTTTTAGGATGTGGAAGCTATTGAGAGGGTGCAGAGATTTACAAGGATGTTGCCTGGATTGGGAAGCATGCCTTATGAAGATAGGTTGAGGGAGCTAGGTCGCTTCCTGGAGAGATGAAGGATGAGAGGTGACCTGATAGAGGTTTATAAAATGTTGAGAGGAATAGATAGGGTGGATTCTCAGAGGCTATTTCCCAGGGCTGAAATGGTCGCTATGAGAGGACACAGGTTTAAGGTGCTGGGGAGCAGGTACAGAGGAGATGTTAGGGGTAAGTTTTTCACTCGGGGGTGGTGAGTGAGTGGAATCGGTAATGGTGGAGGCGAACTTGTTGGGGTCTTTTAAGAGACTTCTGGATGAGTATATGGGATCTAATGGGATTGGGGGTTATAGATAGGCCTGGTAGGTATGGATATGATCAGAGCAACTTGTGGGCCGAAGGGCCTGTTTGTGCTGTAGTGTTCTGTGTTCAAAATATTTAAGGGAAAGGTTTACAGGGCTGTGGGAAGGGACAGAAGACTGCGGACTATTGGATAGCTGTACCAGAGAGAGTTAAACACAGACGTAATGGGGTGAATAGCCTCACTTTGTGATGTAACTTGGTGTGTTTTATTCAGGGATGAAGATTACAGTGTGCCGTCCAGTGTGTGCATCAGATCACAAGAGTTAACACCACCGGCATCTATTGCAAGTAGAACGGAATATAAAGATAGGGATGTTTTGCTACTGTTGCGCCAAGTTTTGGTGAGACCACACGTGGAGTACTCTGTTCAGTTTTGGTTACCTTATTTAAGGAAGGAGATAAATGCATCAGCAGCAGCTCAGGGAAAATTCATTCAACTGATCCCTGGAAGGAGGGGACGTTCCAACAAGGGCAGGTTGGGCCAGTATCCATGGGCATTTAGAAGAGTTGGAGATGATCTTATTGGAGATCCTGAGGGAACTTGACAAGGCAAATGCATCCCCCTGCAGAGAAAGAACTGGGAGGCCAGAGTTTAAGGCAGAGATAGAAGGACTCCCTTGTCAATCTAAGGTAACTGGGGGGTAGGTGGAATGCAGAGATCAGGCCCACAATCAGATCAGTCATGATCATATTGGATGGCAGAACAGGAGGGGCTGAATGGGCCACTGGATTCTTGTTCCCAAATATTCCCCATCCGAAATGGGAGTTGGTTAATCCCTGGGTCACGAGTGCCGTTCTCTTCCTTGTCCACCTAACGTAAGCCAAGCAGAAACCTAAGCAGAAATAATGCAGCAACGACAAGATTGTAACCAGGTTGCAGGAGTCACATTTTCCTTTTGGGAATCGGTGAATTGTCATTAGTGTTAACTGGACGGATGTGGTTTTAATCTAGGTCTTGTTACCATGGGTACATTTTGAGATTCCACCCCCCCAATCTTCCTGCATATGTAATAAAATGGCCAGGATAAAAAGTGACGCCCTCCATATCTATGGGGGAGGTGGGGGTAAGCTGAGGATGTGAATGTGTCACAATGTGCTGAGCCTCTATCATCAGGGGGATGTTGGGGAAGGATAGTAATGGGGTGGCACGGTGGTTAGCACTGCTGCCTCACAGCGCCAGGGACCCAGGTTCAATTCTGCCCTTGGGTCACCGAATGAAGTGTGCATGTTCTCCCCGTGTCTGTGTGAATTCCCTCTGGGTGCTCCGGTTTCCTCCCACACTCCAAAGATGTGCGTGTTAGGTGCATCGGCCATGCTAAATTGCCCTTTAGTGTCAGAGGGATTAGTAGGGTAAATATGTGGGGTTACGGGGATAGGGGCTGGGTGGGATTGTTGTCAGTGCAGATTCGATGGGCGGAATGGCCTTCTGCACTGTAGGGATGGTATGATTCTACTCTGTTGTTGACGGTAGCACCGTGGTTAGCACTGCTGCTTCATAGCTCCAGGGTCCTGGGTTCGATTCCCAGCTCGGGTCACTGTCTGTGTGGAGTTTGCACATTCTCCTCATGTCTGTGTGGGTTTCCTCCCACAGTCCAAAGATGTGCGGGTTAGGTTGATTGGCCATGCTAAGAAATTGCCCCCTTAGTGTCTGGGGATTAGTGGGTTTGGTATGTAGGGATATGGGGGTAGGGCCTGGGTGGGATTATGGTCAGTGCAGACTCAAAGGGCCTCTTTCTGCACTGTAGGGCTCCTCTATGAGTAACAGGAGCCGGAGAATGGGTATGGGTGGCCTGTACACAGCAGAGCCAAGTCCTACATTTAAATAAGTCTCGAGTTCTCTTTCTTTTCCAAGATCAAATGCAACCCGTCAACAAGAAGACAAGAAAGAGGGCCAGTTCCGTGATACACCTGAAGCAGCATTTATTTTCATCCATTCAACCCAACATCGAATTAAAGTTTGGCATTCCATGGGATTTCGATCTCATTTCCTGTGTTTTTATTTCCCTTAATGCTGTCCTAATACAATCTGTTTCGAGAGCTCAAATCGAACTGCCACTCGAGAACCGTTTGGTAAAGCGGATGTTTTTAACAAAGAAAATGTATAACCGTCGAGGTTCCCACAAGACACCTGACAAAAACGTGATTCTTCCAACGAAAAGTATCAAAACATTTCAGCAGATGCAATGCATTTACCCAAGACCTGTGCACATGACCCAGCTCCATATAAATTAACAGCCAAAAGAAAAAAATATTCAGCAACACGGAACAGCCAGTCCTCCCAGCTCGATATAAATGTACTTCATGGTTAAGGTTTCACCGGCTAAGATGAGCAGACTATACGTAAACGCTACGATACAGTCAATTTCTGACCCACTTTTGAAATTGATTGGGCACAGTCTCAGTGATTGGTAGGGATTCTGTAGTTACTGCATGCACAGGAGTGATTGGTCAGGAGGAGGAGAAAATGTCATGGCCTTTCCTCGGGACTAATCTCAATTACAGAGCTTAAACACTTCTGAATTTCTCTTCTTGGGATGTGGGAAGGTGGAGGGGGTGCGGTGGGGATTGGAGTGGTGCTTGCTTGTTCTAGAACAAAAAAAACCCTCAAATTTTATAAAGAGACCAAAAAAAAAATGTGTCTGCCAGCGATTCGCTGGCAACAAGAGTGGATCAAAAGGAATTTGTTTTTTTGCATGATTGTGTAAGTGTGACGAGAGCGAAGGGGCTTAAATACGGACACAGCCAGCGAAAGACACATCATTTCAGTCTTTCCTTCTCTGATGGGCACACAGCACATTTAGAGGAAGGAGCTGTGTACACAGTAGATATTAGCACTGGGGTATATGGTGTGTATGTGGGGAGGGAGGAGAGGAAATGGCTGGGGGAGTGGGAAGGGGGGGTTGGGAGGAGTTGGCTGCGGAGACTCAGTTGTTGCCTTCTCCCGCCTCGTCATCTTGCTGGTCACTTGTCCAGAGGGTGAGGTTGTCCCGTAGTAACTGCATGATGAGAGTCGAGTCCTTGTAGGAGTCCTCGTTTAAAGTGTCCAGTTCAGCGATGGCATCGTCGAAGGCCGCCTTGGCCAGTTGGCAGGCTTGCTCGGGGGCGTTCTGGATCTCGTAGTAGAAGACGGAGAAGTTGAGAGCCAGGCCCAGGCGGATGGGGTGGGTGGGCTGCATCTGAACCTTGCTGACCTCAAAGGCCTCCTTGTAAGAGGCTTCGGATAACTCCACCACACTGGCCCTCTTCTCGCCGGTGGCCACCTCAGCCAGGTAGCGGTAGTAATCACCCTTCATTTTCAAGTAAAAGACTTTGCTCTCCACCTGGGACTCGTTGCAGTTCTTAATGAGGAACTTGTCAAGCAGGGCCAGCACGTCACTGCACACGGCCTCCAACTCCTTCTCCACCTTCTCCCGGTAGGCCCGCACCATCTCCAGCTTCTTCTCGTTGCCGTCGGTGGAGGTCTTCTGCTCGATGCTACTGATCACCCGCCAGGATGATCTCCGGGCCCCCACCACGTTCTTGTAGGCCACAGAGAGCAGGTTACGGTCCTCGTTGGACAAGGCTTCATTCAGCTCAGTCACCTGCAAGTAACAAAACAGAGAGTGGATCAAAACTCTGCCCCAGAACCTGTGTGAGAGAGCGAGGGAGGAGGCAAGAGGCTAGCGGATAAACCCAGCCCAGAACATGCCTGGCATTCAGCTCCCTTGATGTGGAGATGCCGGCGTTGGACTGGGGTAAACACAGTAAGAAGTCTCACAACACCAGGTTAAAGTCCAACAGGTTTGTTTGATTTTAGACTCACAAGCTTTCGAAAACAGTGTCTCGGAACCTTCCCTGACGAAGGGACACCGTTTCTGAAAGCTTGTGAGATTACCATCAAATAAACTGGTTGCACTCTAACCTGGTGTTGTGAGACTTCTTACCGTACCCAGCTCCCAGTCAGTGTGGGAGGTCGATGATGGGGTGAACAATGGGCTGGGTTTTTTAACTGCCATTTCCATAGCACCTTTCACAAAGTCCCTCACCACTAATGAGGTGTTTTGCAAGGGTTGTAATGAATGGAGTTAGTCAGATTTGATGGGTACATGGAAGACATGCTGGCTACAGGAGGCTTGACTCTTCCCACGCTTTACTGAGGCTTTGATAAACCCGGCGGCTCCCAGTTTCAGGGCTGCTACAAGAGGACAGTGTATAATAACGGAGGACACAGGTCGATTCTGCTCCAACATCCTGCTAAAACACCTGAATCTGAGCAACTAGTCGATGTAGAGTGTGGAAACAACATGCAGCACCCCCAGAGAGACAGCCCAGTGAATAATTCACACCAGAAAATATTACAGCCTCAGTTATCAGCAGACTTTGCTCCGTATGATCCCTCTCCCAAGAGGCCCATCTCACACATGCGGCTTTTATATTGAGCTGTGAGATAACGCGTGTCTGATAACAGGGAGAGGCAATGGTGGTCACGGCAACTAAGCTATACACACGGCAATCACGTGACATCTGACTCATTACGTCCAGACCTTGTTCCAAATTGTTCCCCTCCCTTCCAGATGGTGTCAGAGCACCGGCGGCACGGTCCCCGCACCCCAACACCGGCGGCACGGTCCCCGCACCCCAACACCGGCGGCACGGTCCCCGCACCCCAACACCGGCGGCACGGTCCCCGCACCCCAACACCGGCGGCACGGTCCCCGCACCCCGACACCGGCGGCACGGTCCCCGCACCCCGACACCGGCGGCACGGTCCCCGCACCCCAACACCGGCGGCACGGTCCCCGCACCCCAACACCGGCGGCACGGTCCCCGCACCCCAACACCGGCGGCACGGTCCCCGCACCCCAACACCGGCGGCACGGTCCCCGCACCCCAACACCGGCGGCACGGTCCCCGCACCCCAACACCGGCACTGAGCCCCGCACCCCAACACCGGCGGCACGGTCCCCGCACCCCAACACCGGCGGCACGGTCCCCACACCCCAACACCGGCACTGAGCCCCGCACCCCAACACCGGCACTGAGCCCCGCACCCCGACACCGGCACTGAGACCCGCACCCCAACACCGGCACTGAGACCCGCACCCCAACACCGGCACTGAACCCCGCACCCCAACACCGGCACTGAGACCCGCACCCCGACACTGAGCCCCGCACCCCGACACCGGCACTGAGCCCCGCACCCCGACACCGGCACTGAGACCCGCACCCCAACACCGGCACTGAGCCCCGCACCCCAACACCGGCACTGAACCCCGCACCCCAACACCGGCACTGAACCCCGCACCCCAACACCGGCACTGAGCCCCGCACCCCAACACCGGCACTGAGCCCCGCACCCCAACACCGGCACTGAGCCCCGCACCCCAACACCGGCACTGAGCCCCGCACCCCAACACCGGCACTGAGACCCGCACCCCAACACCGGCACTGAGCCCCGCACCCCGACACCGGCACTGAGCCCCGCACCCCGACACCGGCACTGAGCCCCGCACCCCAACACCGGCACTGAGCCCCGCACCCCGACACCGGCACTGAGCCCCGCACCCCGACACCGGCACTGAGACCCGCACCCCGACACCGGCACTGAGCCCCGCACCCCGACACCGGCACTGAGCCCCGCACCGGCACTGAGCCCCGCACCCCGACACCGGCACTGAGCCCCGCACCCCGACACCGGCACTGAGCCCCGCACCCCGACACCGGCACTGAGCCCCGCACCCCGACACCGGCACTGAGCCCCGCACCCCAACACCGGCACTGAGCCCAGCACCCTAACACCGGCACTGAGCCCCGCACCCTAACACCGGCACTGAGCCCCGCACCCCGACACCGGCACTGAGCCCCGCACCCCGACACCGGCACTGAGCCCCGCACCCCAACACCGGCACTGAGCCCCGCACCCCGACACCGGCACTGAGCCCCGCACCCCAACACCGGCACTGAGCCCCGCACCCCAACACCGGCACTGAGCCCCGCACCCCAACACCGGCACTGAGCCCCGCACCCCAACACCGGCACTGAGCCCCGCACCCAACACCGGCACTGAGCCCCGCACCCCAACACCGGCACTGAGCCCCGCACCCTAACACCGGCACTGAGCCCCGCACCCTAACACCGGCACTGAGCCCCGCACCCAACACCGGCACGGTCCCCGCACCCCAACACCGGCACTGAGCCCCGCACCCCAACACCGGCACTGAACCCCGCACCCCGACACCGGCACTGAGCCCCGCACCCCGACACCGGCACTGAGCCCCGCACCCCAACACCGGCACTGAGCCCCGCACCCCAACACCGGCACTGAGCCCCGCACCCCGACACCGGCACTGAGCCCCGCACCCTAACACTGGCACTGAGCCCCGCACCCTAACACTGGCACTGAGACCCGCACCCTAACACCGGCACTGAGCCCCGCACCCTAACACCGGCACTGAGCCCCGCACCCCAACACCGGCACTGAGCCCCGCACCCCAACACCGGCACTGAGCCCCGCACCCCGACACCGGCACTGAGACCCGCACCCCAACACCGGCACTGAGCCCCGCACCGGCACTGAGCCCCGCACCCCAACACCGGCACTGAGACCCGCACCCCAACACCGGCACTGAGCCCCGCACCCCGACACCGGCACTGAGACCCGCACCCCAACACCGGCACTGAGCCCCGCACCCCAACACCGGCACTGAGCCCCGCACCCCGACACCGGCACTGAACCCCGCACCCCGACACCGGCACTGAGACCCGCACCCCAACACCGGCACTGAGCCCCGCACCCCGACACCGGCACTGAACCCCGCACCCCGACACCGGCACTGAGACCCGCACCCCAACACCGGCACTGAGCCCCGCACCCCGACACCGGCACTGAACCCCGCACCCCGACACCGGCACTGAGCCCCACACCCCAACACCGGCACTGAGCCCCGCACCCCGACACCGGCACTGAACCCCGCACCCCGACACCGGCACTGAGCCCCACACCCCAACACCGGCACTGAGACCCGCACCCCGACACCGGCACTGAGCCCCGCACCCCGACACCGGCACTGAGCCCCGCACCCCGACACCGGCACTGAGACCCGCACCCCGACACCGGCACTGAGCCCCGCACCCCGACACCGGCACTGAGCCCCGCACCCCGACACCGGCACTGAGCCCCGCACCCCGACACCGGCACTGAGCCCCGCACCCCGACACCGGCACTGAGCCCCGCACCCCGACACCGGCACTGAGCCCCGCACCCCGACACCGGCACTGAGCCCCGCACCCCGACACCGGCACTGAGCCCCGCACCCCGACACCGGCACTGAGCCCCGCACCCCAACACCGGCACTGAGCCCCGCACCCCAACACCGGCACTGAGCCCCGCACCCCAACACCGGCACTGAGACCCGCACCCCAACACCGGCACTGAGCCCCGCACCCCGACACCGGCACTGAGCCCCGCACCCCGACACCGGCACTGAGCCCCGCACCCCGACACCGGCACTGAGCCCCGCACCCCAACACCGGCACTGAGACCCGCACCCCAACACCGGCACTGAACCCCGCACCCCAACACCGGCACTGAGCCCCGCACCCCGACACCGGCACTGAGCCTCGCACCCCGACACCGGCACTGAGCCCCGCACCCCGACACCGGCACTGAGCCCCGCACCCCAACACCGGCACTGAGCCCCGCACCCCAACACCGGCACTGAGACCCGCACCCCGACACCGGCACTGAGCCCCGCACCCCAACACCGGCACTGAGCCCCGCACCCCAACACCGGCACTGAGCCCCGCACCCCAACACCGGCACTGAGCCCCGCACCCCGACACCGGCACTGAGCCCCGCACCCCAACACCGGCACTGAGCCCCGCACCCCGACACCGGCACTGAGACCCGCACCCCGACACCGGCACTGAGCCCCGCACCCTAACACTGGCACTGAGCCCCGCACCCCAACACCGGCACTGAGCCCCGCACCCCAACACCGGCACTGAGACCCGCACCCCGACACCGGCACTGAGCCCCGCACCCTAACACTGGCACTGAGCCCCGCACCCCGACACCGGCACTGAGCCCCGCACCCTAACACTGGCACTGAGCCCCGCACCCCGACACCGGCACTGAGCCCCGCACCCCAACACCGGCACTGAGCCCCGCACCCTAACACTGGCACTGAGCCCCGCACCCTAACATTGGTGGTGAGGTCCCGCAGCAGGTAATGGGGTGCATTAAGATCTAATGTTCTGCACCTTTCCCTTGGCTGTGTGTCGAAATCATTGTGCTGCCACTGCTCCCCTACCCACCGCTGTAACTTCCCAAAACGATGGATGTTAATTGTCCCATGGTACCTTTGCACAAGTCACCGCTCGGCAAAAGCTTGTGGGACTGGAACGCTTCCAGGAATCCACGGAGCTGACCGGGGATAACAGACCCGTGCCTCCCCTTGAGGAGCGACACACAGTGAAGGGAGAGAACTGGCTCCCTCAGAGAGGTGGCTGAAGCAGTGTTAGTGACATGGGTGGCAGTGCGGGGAGGAGGGGAAGGAACTGCACTTACATTACACCTTGAGAAGGGGAGGTGGGGGGCGGGGGCATATACTCAGGTTATTGCCAACGCTCAGTATAAAACAGGACAGCAGTGCTTTTTGCAAAGGGGGTGGAAGAAGTTAGTCCTTAAGATGCAGAATCAATCAAGTACAACCTACAAGGTAGCTCACGGAAAGCTTTTCTGCTGCAGAGCTGTCGATACACACACATTGACTTGAGATTTTTGCAGTACAATCCCAGCCAAAATGTCTAAAGGCAATTAAATAATTCACCCCACACCCCCCCCAGGACATTCAGTTTTCCAAACAAGACATGGAGGAAGCTGGTGCAGTCTCTCTATCCGTTTCACCCTCACAGCGTGTCCAGCTGAACAGCCGTGGGTTCCTGTGACTAACTGCATCAAACCAGGATGGAAATGGGCCCAAATCCCAGGCTGACCTCACCTTGGCTGGGGAACTTTGCAATGCCTGCCAGCAAAGCCACAGGACTTTCACTGTCATCTCCTCAATAATCCCCCGGAATCGCTCATCAACTCCACCCGTGGCCAACAGGAGAAGCCAACTGACACCCATGGAGCCAGTGACAGGGTCACAGCTTTGAGCAGGGAAACTGTGGCTCAACACAGAACCACAGAAAAGGATGTCGGGGGTGGGAGGAAGATAAGTGCAGCAGTGTGCAGGTACTGCCAAGTCAATGATCATCAAGGGCTGTCTTCAGGAGGAGGAATCGGAGACAGAGTAGCACATGGGACAGTTTAACACACAACAGGGGGAGGTCTGGCCGGAGGGTGGGGAAAAGGAAAGGGAATACACCAATGGAGCCAGAGGGAGGCCAGACTGGAACATCCACGTGGGGTTGGAGTGTTGGGAAGCACTAGTACAGACAGTGTAGGAAAATATACCACCCTCCCAATTCCTTTTCTTACAACAGAAAGGAGGGTGTGGGTGTGTGTGTATGGGATGTGGGTGTGTGTGTTTGTCTGTGTGTGGGGTGTGTGTGTGTGTTTGTGTGTGGGGTGTGTGTGTGTGTTTGTCTGTGTGTGGGGTGTGTGTGTGTGAGGGTGTGTGTGTGTGTTTGTCTGTGTGTGGGGTGTGTGTGTGTGAGGGGGTGGGTGTGTGTGTGTTTGTCTGTGTGTGGGGGGTGTGTGTGTGAGGGGGTGGGTGTGTGTGTGTTTGTCTGTGTGTGGGGTGTGTGTGTGTGAGGGGGTGGGTGTGTGTGTGTTTGTTTGTGTGTGGGGTGTGTGTGTGTGGGGTGTGTGTGTGTGAGGGGGTGGGTGTGTGTGTGTGTTTGTCTGTGTGTGGGGTGTGTGTGTGTGTGTATGGGATGTGGGTGTGTGTGTGTATGTATGGGATGTCTGTGTGTGTGGGGGAGGGATGTGTGTGTCTGTCTGTCTGTGTCTGTGAGTGTGAAGGGTGGTTGGGGGTTGGTTTGAACCACAAGTCTGCTCTTTGTTAAACAAAGGAGAAGTGGTGGTAACAATGATCCAGATGAGGCCGTGTTAAATCCAGCACCATTACAGATAGCTGGAACGTCCAGGCAGCCCTGGTTGTAGCAAGTGGGAGAGAGAGAATTATTATTAGTAACAGTGACACACTGCACCTTTAGCCATGTCCTTATAATGTGCATCAGTCCTGAAGAAGTTTGCTAATGAGACGTATTCAAACTGCCAAGGAAATCCAACACCCCGGAACCCAGGAGATGGACAGAGGCAGCAGTTTCACTGCTCCAGACACAAGCTCTCTGTAAGCGATGCAGCACTGACATTACCGTTTCGATAATCCAACCCAGAGACAAACGCACAAACGAGGCAGAATGGTTTGAATATTAAAACTATTTCCAGTCGACACCCAAGGTGTCCTGAGGCGGCTGTGTCAAACAGAATTCCGGCTGGGTTGAGAGAGGCTGGAATGCGGACAATCACATTCTCTGCTCAGCATGGTGAATGAAGCCAGTTGGTTCACAGTAACTGACCCCCCTTCCGCTGCCCACCCTGGGAAAGGGGGTTAAACTATCCAGCTCTCAAGCTGCACTCTGATGGTAATGTACCCGGAAATGTCTAGACACGAGCAATTCTTTTCCCATTCCCATTACTTACAAGATAATGAAGGGGGTAGATAGGGTAGAGGTAGAGAGATTCTTCCCGCTCAGAAAGAACAGCAGGACTAGAGGGCACAGCCTCAAGATAAGGCGGGGGGGGGGGGGCAGTTTAGAACAGAGCTGAGGAGGAACTTCTTCACTCAAAGGGTGGTGAATCTCTGGAATTCTCTGCCCGTTGAAGTGATGGAGGCTGCCTCGCTGAATATATTTAAGACACGGGTAGATAGGTTTCTGATAGACAGGGGAATTAAGGGTTATGGGGAGAAAGCGGGAAAGTGGAACTGATCCACTTCAGATCAGCCGTGATCTTATTGAATGGTGGGGCAGGCTCGAAGGGCTAGATGGCCTACTCCTGCTATTTCTTCTGTCTCATTCCACGCTTTACAGCGTGGAGACAAGTGGCTATAGCTTCCCCATGAATCCTCACCCAAGATACCAGCTCTCAAAGCACCACCTTCTCACTACACCACACATTCATCACCCCCCCAATTACACTCTTCGAATTGCACAGTATAGGAGGCCATTCAGCCCATTATATCCCACTCACAAAGCTGTCCAATGAGCCCATACTTCCCCAAATCGAATTCTCCTTTCAACTTTCCTTCTTCCGCCACCCTTCCACATTCCACACCATTCACAGCTGAGAATTCTCATCTGCCCACTGGTTCTATTAGTTTATTATTTGACAATCTGCCTTGTTTAACCTTATTTGGACTGAAGGGCCTGTTTTCCGTGCTGTGTTGTTCTTTGTTTAACCCATCAACCCTGAACATAGCTACTCAAAATAAAACAATTGCAGTTATCCCGGAAGGTGCACGCAGAACCAGTCACACACAAGCACCCCATTACTTCTGAGATACCAGGGTTGCATTCACAGCACACTACTCTCAAGTACCCACAACCTGCCCAGATTTAATCACTTTTAGAACCAAAACAGTCACCCGGGCCAAGCTTAACGTGTGCAAAAAAGAAAATCACACAACCAATGTGAACCATCGTGTACAACGGGCATTTATAAACCAGCCTGGAATGGAGACTCCCCTCCCCTTGATTTGATTTATTATTGTCACATGTATTAGTATACAGCGTATTGTTTCTTGCACGCTATACAGACAAAGCATACTGTTCATAGAGAAGGAAAGGAGAGAGTGCAGAATGTAGTGTTATAGTCATAGCTAGGGTGTAGGGAAAGATCAACTTAATACAAGGTAGATCCATTCAAAAGTCCGACAGCAGCAGGGAAGAAGCTGTTCTTGAGTTGGTTGGTACGCGACCTCAGATTTTTGTATCTTTTAAGAGGCTGAGAACACAGCCTTGTGGAGCACCGGTGTTGAGGATGATCATGGAGGAGGTGTTGTTGCCTATCCTTACGGATTGTGGTCTGTGGGTTAGGAAGTTCAGGATCCAGTCACAGAGGAAGGAGCCGAGGGCCCAGGCCACAGAGTTTGGAGATGAGTCTCACTGAAAAATGATGTTGAAGGCTGAACTGTAGTCAGTAAATAGGAGTCTGACATCAGTGCCCTTGTTAACCTAGGTGTTCCAGGCTTGAGTGCAGGGCCGGGGAGATGGCATCTACAGTGGGCCTGCTGTGCCGGTAGGTGAACTGTAGTGGATCCAGGCAATCTGGGAGGCTGGAATTGATTCATGCCATGACGAGCCTTTCAAAGCACTTCATAAGGATGGAGGTCAGAGCCACTGGATGATAAGGCACACAACTTTTGTCCTGGGACGATGGTCATTGTGAAGCAGATAGGGACCTCAGATTGGTGTAAAGAGTGAAGATGTCTGTGAATACCCCCGCCAGCTGACCCACGCAGGACCCCAACCGGGCCTGTCACTTTCCGTGGGCTGACTTTTGAGAAGGCCACTCTGACATCTGCAATGGTGACCCCAGATACAGGTTCACCCAGGGGGGAGGGCATGGTCTCACTGACCTTTTGCGCAAAACAGGCGTAGAATACATCAAACTCATCAGGGACGGGTGCGTTGGAGCTGGCGATTTTACAAGCCTTCATCTTGTAGCCTTGCAGACCTTGCCATGGTCAGTGGGGGTCAGTTTGGCTAGCCTGGGACTCTGGCTTGGTCCAGTACTGTCTTTTGGCATCTTTGATGGATCTCCTTAGATTATATCTGGCTTTCTTGTATAGTTCAGGGTTGCCTGACTTGAATGCCTCAGACCTGGACTCCAGCAAGCAGTGGATATCCCTGTCCATCCATGGGGCACCCTCACCACAATGAAATGTAGTCTGAAATGTGACTCCTTCACATCCAACCCAGCCCACTAACCCACAGACTGATGTCTTTATGGAACAAGTGGAAATTAAGATTCTGAATGCTGGTTCACAATCAAACACTAAAAAGCACAGAATCCAATTCAATAAACAAATAGATGTGGTTTACTCAACTCCCTGGAAGAAGGAGCTGTCTCTAAGCACAGGGTCACACCCAGTCCAGGCCTGGGTGGAAATGATTTCATCACTCTCTCAGCCGCCCCCACCCTCATTCCTGAAAGGCAGTTGGATCACATCACAGCAACTGCACCAAAGCAACATCCCAGTAAAAACCGAGGCAGCTTCGCCCAAGGGCTGCTGAATGATTGCCAAGCTATTGTGGATTCCCAGTGGATCCTTCCAACTGTCAGCTGTGCTCTCCAGCATCCCATAATACCAGCCACACTCGTCTGCCAGCACTCTCAACACTCCTGTAGTGAAAACCAGCCCGAGCCCTGGGATGTTTCATCAGTGAATCAACGGGGAGAGCTGCTTAGCAAGCACTCGGCTTTTGAACTATTCGCAAGGTGCAAATAAGATTGTTCATTCAGAGACCAACGGCAGCTCGGGAGTACGCCCTCAGACACAGCGTGGTGCCCACACCCTGGGCATATAACCCTCCCACTGTCTGTGCATATAACCGTCACGGTGCAGGCGTTCCCCGCCCTGAGGATCAGCTGTTCAGAGTCCAGTCCCGCCCAGACCATCACCCGGAATTTGACAGGACTCTGGCTGAGAGAGACCTGCGACTATCGAGTGCCCAACTGAGTCAGAAAGGATTGAGTTAAAGCACCACCCCCCCCACTTCCCCACCACACACCAGCTCATTATTACACTGCTGTTACGGTGCACTCAATGCTAATGAGGCTTAAGCCATCTCTCACTGAAGGGTGGCCAATCAGTTATTTAAAGCAGCCCATTCAATGGAACAACATACTGAGAACAATCGGGTTATTTAAACTGACGGCATATTTCAGCAAATCCAAGATCCCGCATGTAAAAAAAGGTACAATTGTTCAAGGAATGGTTACTGTGAATAGCAGCATTTACTGTCTGCTCCCTCCGATCTCCCACCTTCCTGCTCACTCAGAACGTCACCTACAGATCCAGAAAATTCAGTATTTTCTCCACTTTGCCACCCAACCTGGAAAGCAGGATTCGGAACGAATCCAATTCTCCATCTCCCGCTAAATCGCACTCAGTTCCACTGGGAAGCTGGGAGATTTGGTACCTGCGACAAGTCTTTTATTTTAAAAAAAAGACAAATAGACCACCCAACGTTTCCACCATCCCTGGTTTCCAAATCTCGATCGGAGAAGGGTCAGAAATCAGAGTCACCACCCTGCCGGAGACATTTTCTGAATCAGACCACACCCAGTTACTGTAATCCCCAGTCTGCCCAAAGCACTCAATCCTCTTGCCTCGAGGTGGGAATAACTGGAGACGAGAGGGCAAGCCTGGCCAACGCAGAACAGCAGGACGTGCAACACCAACACGTGGACTCCACATGTCAAATAACAACAAAAAAAAAGCACTTTTCCATCATTATAACAATGAGACACACAGTGAGGAAAACAGCACTGCCCCTGTTTCAGGGGTGTAAGATTCAGATACTGAACAGAACCTTGAAGTGGTTTGATGTGACACTGAGATTTACAGACAGGAATCCCCTTACTCCTGAATTACAGACAGATTGCCCCTGGATCCAGTGTTCCTCTGGATTATCTCTGAATCCAGTGTTTGCTGGATTACAGTCAGATTGTCCCAGGAACATTATTAGATTCCCCATTCACCTGGATGCAGTGTTCATCTGGATTACAGATACCACCACCCCCCCAATCCTGTGTTTCTACAGATTACAAAGAATCCAACGAACCAATTCCCCCTGGACCTCAGAGACAGATCTCCCCACTCAGATCACAGGCAGACCACACCCCCCACCCCGATCAGAGGCAGATCTCTCCCCTAAATCACAGGCACATCTCCACCCCCCAGGGATCACAGACAGATCTACCCCCTGGATCATGCACAGATATCCTCCCCCTGGATCACGCACAGATCTCCTCCCCCGGATCACGCACAGATCTCCTCCCCCGGATCACGCACAGATCTCCTCCCCCGGATCACGCACAGATCTCCTCCCCCGGATCACGCACAGATCTCCTCCCCGCCACGGATCACGCACAGATCTCCCTCCCTGCCACGGATCACGCAGAGATCTCCTCCCCGCCACAGATCACGCAGAGATCTCCCCCCCATGGATCACGCACTAATCTCTCCCTCTGGATCATGCACAGATCTCTCCCCCTGGATCACGCGCAGATCTCTCCCCCTGGATCACGCACACATCTCTCCCCCTGGATCACACACACATCTCTCCCCCTGGATCACACAGATCTCTCCCCCTGGATCACACACAGATCTCTCCCCCTGGATCACACACAGATCTCTCCCCCTGGATCACACACTGATCTCTCCCCCTGGATCACACACTGATCTCTCCCCCTGGATCACGCACAGATCTCTCCCCCTGGATCACGCACAGATCTCTCCCCCTGGATCACGCACAGATCTCTCCCCCTGGATCACGCACAGATCTCTCCCCCTGGATCACACACTGATCTCTCCCCCTGGATCACGCACAGATCTCTCCTGCTGGATCACACACAGATCTCTCCCGCTGGATCACGCACAGATCTTCCCCTGGATCAGAGACAGATCTCTTCCTTGATCAGAGACAGACCTTACCCTGGATCAGAGACAAAACCCTCAGATCACAGGCAGGTCCTCCCAGATCACAGACAGATCCCCCACAGATCACAGACAGATCTCCACCCCTGGGTCACAGATTCCTTTTGGAACACAGGCGGATCTCCTTTCTGAATCACACACAGATATCCCGCCAGATCACACACAGATCTCCCCACTCCCCGGATCAGAGAGAGATCTCCCCCTGGATCACAGACAGATCTCCCCACTGGACCACAGACAGATCTCCCCACTGGATCAGAGACAGATCTCTCTAGATCGCAGGCAGACCTTCCTACTGGATCACAGGCAGACCTTCCTGCTGGATCACAGGCAGACCTTCCTGCTGGATCACAGACAGATCTCCCTGCTGGATCACAGACAGATCTCCCTGCTGGATCACAGACAGATCTCCCTGCTGGATCACAGACAGATCTCGCCCTGGACCACAGAAAGATCTCCCCACTGGATCACAGACAGATCTCCCCGCTGGATCACAGACAGATCTCCCTGCTGGATCACAGACAGATCTCCCTGCTGGATCACAGACAGATCTCGCCCTGGACCACCGAAATATCTCCCCACTGGATCACAGACAGATCTCCCTGCTGGATCACAGGCAGATCTCCCCACTGGATCACAGACAGATCTCCTCACCAGATCAGACAGATCACCCCCCCCACCCCCGGATCACAGACAGATCTCCCGCAACCAGATCACAAACAGATCACCCCCCCGCAGATCACAGACAGATCCCGGCACTGGATCACAGGCAGATCTGCCCCCTGGATGCGGTGTGTCTCTGGATCCCAGCCCATGCCCGGCTGGGGCGGTGGCCCTGGCGGTTAGGGGCAGCCCTGTTCCCGGGGTCGGGGGACTGACTCCACTCGGTCTCCACTCACCGACTTCATGGCGGCCGCCATGTCATCGTATCTCTCGGCTTGCTCGGCCAGCCTGGCTCTCTGCACCAGCTGCTCTCGGTCCACCATGTCGGAGTGGGTGTGTTGGTGGTGTGTGTGTGTGGATGCGGTGCTGCGCTGGGACTCTCTCTCTCTCACTGCCGCTGGCTCCCAGTCTGAGCCCGCAGCCCCTCCCCCACACACCCACAAACCCCCGCGCCTGCCGCAGTCGAGCATGCGCACTGCGCCCACGCCGCGGCCCCGCCCCGTCCGCGGTGACGTCACCCGCTAATTATAGAACCATGCGGATTTTTTCCGAGGGGCGGGGCCAGGCCGCGCGCACGCGCGTCCGGCCGCCCCCTCCCCGCGGACGGGTCCCCTCAGCGCGCAGGCGCCTGGCGGCCGCCGTCTCTCTGGGTCGGGCGTAGGATCTATCGCCCCCTCCCCCACCCCCCGCCGTTCCCTCCTCCCTGTCCGCACCCCCACCCCCCCTCCCCCCGCCGCATCCAGGTCGCCATCACTGTGCTGCCGGCTCTGGGAGGAGGGAGGGGCTGCTGCGCAGTGCGCAGGCGTGTTGCTAGGCCCTGCAGTGGCCTTGCGGCAGTGGCTGAGGTGGCGGCCGCCGCTGATTGGACCATTCCGGCGCCTGGAAGATGCGCCGAATGCTGATTGGCTCAGACAGATGGGCCGGTGGAAGGAGTGCCGCTGATTGGTTGCGATGCAGCTGGGGTAATGGCCCGCTGATTGGTCGAGCGCGGTAGAGGTTGGAGCTGATTGGTTGAGCACGGTGGGGTGGACGCTGATTGGTGGACCGTGTTCAGAGTCGGCGCTGATTGGTCAGCTTTCCATCATGGCTGCTCTCTGGGTGTCTCAGAACAGCTGCAGTGACAGCAATGGCTGCTGATCCCCTCCGGCCACTGCCCTGCCGACCCCCTCCGGCCACTGCCCTGCCGACTCCATCCGGCCACTGCCCTGCCGTCCCCCTCCGGCCACTGCCCTGCCGACCCCCTCCGGCCACTGCCCTGCCGACTCCATCCGGCCACTGCCCTGCCGTCCCCCTCCGGCCACTGCCCTGCCGTCCCCCTCCGGCCACTGCCCTGCCGACCCCCTCCGGCCACTGCCCTGCCGACCCCCTCCGGCCACTGCCCTGCCGACTCCATCCGGCCACTGCCCTGCTGACCCCCTCCGGCCACTTCCCTGCCGACCCCCTCCGGCCACTGCCCTGCTGTCCCCCTCAAAAAGTCTGACAACACCAGGTTTTAGTCCAACCCATTTATTTGATAGTAAACTCACAAGCTTTCGGGGTTAGTCCCTTCGTCAGGTGAATGGAGAGGCCTCAGACAGAGCATATAAAGCACAGACAGTTTAGAGATTACTGATTAGAATGCGAATCTTGTCGGCCACTTGAAGACTTGAACAGCAGGTTAGGTGTAAAGATTTGCATTCTAATCAGTAACCTGTAAACTGTCTGTGCTTTATATGCTCTGTCTGAGGCCAGAACTCTCCATTCACCTGACGAAGGGGCTAACCTCGAAAGCTTGTGAGTTTACTATCAAATAAATGGGTTGGACTTAAACCTGGTGTTGTCAGACTTCTTACTGTGTTTACCCCAGTCCAACGCCGGCACATCCACATCATGACTGCTGTCCCCCTGCAGCCACTGCCCTGCCGTCCCCCTCTGACCACTGCCCTGCCGTACACACACACACACTGAGACCCGCAACATCACCAACTAACATTCCACTGACAACAGGAGCCGGGGTGGGCAATGAACCGGTAGCCGGTGCTATTGGAATATTTGGATGCATTCGACCACAACCCACCGGGCCTCTTTCCCTGGTGGGAATGCATGGTTATCCCTACTGCTCTCTGGGTTATCTTCCCCCTGGGCCTCACCAAACACACTACAAACAGGTCCAGGTTGAGGGCGACCATGGGTGATTGTCCGACCCATCTGTCTGTCCCTCCATCGCAGCTACATTAACTGCCGGGTGTCCTTGGATGCAGCCGAGGCTTCCTGTGCCCGTTGGGGACCAATGCAGGGACTGGGGTGTGATATTGACTTGTTTAATCACCTTTTGGTTTAGTGTTTTAAGTATCCTCTCTGCTTTCCTCTTCTGTTTCAGGTGGTTCCCTTTTTTGGGGGCTGCCCTTCCTGTTTTGTCTCTGAGTTTGTTTGAACTTGGTTCAATTGATTTACCACGAAAGAACATTATTTTAGGGTCCAGCTCCCTGCGACTGTCCGGCATCCATAGGTGAAGGACATTGCAATCATTCATCAATGTCGGGCTCTGACCAGGATCGTTATCCAGCTCAGTCACACAGTGCATCCCATTTTGTCTTTGGATTAGATCTGCTTCACCAGGGAAAAAAGAAAAAATGTACAGGTCTGTGAGGGATCCTCCTCTTTAAGATAGGTCATTGTGCTGTATCATAATGGTGTGTTGGAAAATAAGATTAAAAATTAATGTAAATAAATTAAATCTACCCTATGTTTTCAGCTCTGTGGTCAATATCTCCAAGTCCTGAAGAACCTCGGTCCTCACACACACGTGCGTACGTGTGTGACCAATGTAAAAACTCCAAACCACACACCTCTGGCCCTGGATGTAGCTGTTACTCGGGGGCTTAACTATAAGATTCATGGTGGGAGATATAGGAGGGATGTCCGAGGTAGATCCTTCAGTCAGAGAGTGGTTGGGGTGTGGAATGCACTTCCTGCTGTGATAATGGAGTCGGACACTTTAGGAACTTTCAAGCGGTTATTGGAGCACACCAGAATGATAGGGAGTGGGATAGCTCGACCTTGGGTTCGGACATAGCTCGGCACAACATCGAGGGCAGAAGGGCCTGTACTGTCCTATGTTCTTTGTTTCCCGGGCTGGGGCAGAGAGGGTAGACCCCATTCTCCTTGGGGCTGGGAGGCACCAACCACAGATCAGACAGCCCAGGTCCTGTGCATCTATGCAAAAAGCATAAACACAAGAAGGATGTGAAAGCTCTGGGAGCAGCAAGGGATGACGTGGAGATGCCGGCATTGGACTGGGGTAAACACTGTAAGAGGTCTCACAACACCAGGTTAAAGTCCAACAGGTTTATTTGATAGCAAACACCACAAGCTTTCGGGGTTCTACCCCTTCATCAAAGCCCCAGAAGCTAGTGGTGTTTGCTACCAAATAAACCTGTCAGCAGCAAGGGAGACAGAGATTAAAACAGAGCAGGAGAGGAGACAGGGAGAAGGAAAAAAAAATGTTCCCAGTATCCCATGGAGATGGATCCAGCAAGAGGCAGTGCCTCAGGAGTGAAGGGGAGGAAGACAAAACTCTTGTCTTCCTGAGTCTTATCCAGTGGGTAGTTGTGTTTCATAGATCAGCAAGATCCCAGATTGGATGGTTTGGCCGGGGTCACAGTACACCAGTGACTTTGGAGTTAACACCGCTGTGAAGAGCAGGAGCAATGAAACTTAACTGCGATGCCTGTTGTGGTTGAACAGTCAACCATCACTGCCTAGGTTGCAGTGGTGATCGACTGTTATTGTTTTTAAAAGATAAAGGGAGAACATTAGTGGGAGAATGGTCGTTGTGTGCGTGTCTGAACTCTTGCTCATGGGACTGGAGATGACCATCGTGGACAAAGACTTAGAAAGAAAACTTATTCACATGGAACATGTTACGGGACCTTCTGGCTTTTCAATGCACCGGAAATCAGGGTACGTTGTTGGAGCAGTGTATCCATCACACAAACCAGCCTCCCATCCATTGACTCCATCTACACTTCCTCCTGTCTCGGAAAAGTAGCCGGCGTAATTAAGGACCCCACGCATCCCGGACATTCACTCTTCCACCTTCTTCCGTTGGGAAAAAGATACAAAAGTCTGAGGTCACATACCAACTGACTCAAGAACAGCTTCTTCCCTGTTACGGTCAGACTTTTGAATGGACCTACCTCGTATTAAGTTGATCTTTCTCTGCACCCTAGCTATGACTTAACACTACATTCTGCACGCCTTTCCTTCTCTATGAATGGTATGCTTTATAGCGCACAAGAAACAACACTTTTCACTGTATATTAATACACGTGACAATAAATCAAATCACATTTTTACCATGTGTTTAACTGTGATTGGTCTAAGTGATATTCATCATTTGTGTCTCAAATCAGAAACATCACATTCCCAAGCACACACCTGATGAAGGAACACCGTTTCCGAAAGCTTGTGGGATTACTGTCAAATAAACTGGTTGGACTTTAACCTGGTGTTGTGAGACTTCTTACTGTGTTTACCCCAGTCCAACGTCTGCATCTCCACATCAGGAGTATGTACACCCACAGTGCTGTTAGGGAGGGAGTTTCAGGATTTTGACCCAGCGACAGTGAAGCAACGCTACGATATATTCCCAGCGACGGTGCAGGGTGATCAATGTGCGTCATAGTGGTTAGCACTGTTGCCTTGCAGCACCAGGAACCTGAGTTCGATTCTGGCCTTGGGTAACTGTCTGTGTGGAGTTTGCATGTTCTCCTCATTAAAACACACAAACTGAATCCACTCACATACTTGGCAGGTTCACACTTCTGTTTCTGTGGAAAAAAATGGCTCTCCTCTGGGTGCTCCAGTTTCCTCCCACAATCCAAAGATGTGCAGTGGATTGGCCACGCTAAATTGCTGTTTAGTGTCCCAAGGTTATATGGATTAGCCACGGTAAATGTGCTGGGTTACTGGGATAGGATGGGGAAGAGGGCCTGGGTGTCAGAGAGTAGGTACAACCATGATGGGCCCACGATGGGATGATTTCCCCAGACTGATTCCTCGGCTGGCAGGGTTATTGTATGAGGATAGACAAGTCGCTTGAGCCTGTATTCACCAGAGAGTAAGAGAAAAAGAGGGAATCTCTTTGAAACATACGAAAGTCTAACAGGGCTGGACAGACTGGACACAGGTTGTTTCCTTAGGCTGGGGAGAGTCTAGAACAAGGGGATCACACTCTGATTTTATGCCGTAGACCATTTAGGACTGAAATGAGGAGAAACCTCTTCCTTTAGAGGATTCTCTACCACACATCTGTGAAGTCATTGATTATATTTAAGAAGTAAATTGATTTCTAGACTCTGAAGAGGGCATCGAGGAGAGAACGAGAGTGTGGTAATGGATTAGAGGATCAGCTATGATGATGTTGAATGACGGAGGGCCGACTCCTGCTCCCATCTCCTCCGTAAATGTTGCTCTGGTTCCATGGACGTTTGAAGCTGGTTCCCGGGCATCGTCCTTCTAGGTGGTAGAGGTGGTGGGTTTGGAAGGTTCTGGAAGAGGTTGCAGCAGTGAGGATGGCTGCCGCTGTGTGTTGGTGGTGGGGGAGTGAATGTTCCGGATGTGGTGCTGACCAATCAGGCTGGTTTGCCCTGGAATGTTGTTGGGAGTTGCGCTGATCTGGGCGAGGGGAGAGTATACCATCCCACTCCTGACCGGTGCCTTGGTGTTGGATAGGTTTTGGGGGAATCAGGGATTGAGTTACTCACCGCAGGATTCCCAGTCACTGAACCAAAGGAAGAGACCATTTGGCCCATCGAGTCTGCAACAGCCCTGTCTGCCCTATCCCTGTATGAATGGCACGGGGCTCAGCGGTTAGCACTGTTGCCTCACAGCCCCAGGGAGCCGGGTTCGATTCCAGCCTTGTGTATGTGGAGTGTGTATGATCTCCCCGTGTCTGCGTGGGTTTCCTCTGTCTGCTCTGGTTTCCTCCCCAAGATGTGCCGAATGTGTGAGTGGATTCAGTTTGAGGGTGTGTGTGTTTTAATGGCGTGTCCTGTTTGGTTCTGTGTGTGCTCCAGTGCTGTGTGTCTGTCAGATCGGTCAAGGCAGCCTTGAGGAGGAGTTCAGAGAACGTATCCGCGATAGCTTCCTCGAACAGTATGTAATGGAACCAACGAGGGAGCAAGCTCTCCTAGACCTGATCCTGTG
The DNA here is from genome assembly GCF_965287045.1 of Carcharhinus amblyrhynchos. Classification (NCBI taxonomy): domain Eukaryota; kingdom Metazoa; phylum Chordata; class Chondrichthyes; order Carcharhiniformes; family Carcharhinidae; genus Carcharhinus; species Carcharhinus amblyrhynchos. The sequence goes on along the minus strand of NC_137343.1, from coordinate 47,771,284 downwards.
TAATGAGACAGGAATAATTAATGATCTTGCAACCAGGGATCCTCTCAGGCAAAGCGATCACATTATCGCTGAATTTAAAATGTAAAAAAGTTTTTAATTTAAATGCCCACAGAGATTGGGACCTACATCCACCCACAACACAAGCATCGGGGCATTGCCTCCACTTCCGTCACAGTAATCAGGGTGGCCCCTCCCTCCTCATCACCAGCAACCGCTCCCCCACCTCTCTCAGCCCCGTCAGAGAATGGGGATGGCTGCCAGTGATGAGGAGCCCATCCCATCCAACCCACCGCCCACAAGCGTTGGGGTAAGCTGCGCCACTCCCACCCCCAATGTATGGGGAACACCCCACCCCCCCGCAATGGTACTCACTGGCAGGAATGATCAGAAAGTTCAACCTTTATGTATCATTCCAACATCTTCTGTTTTGTTCTTTTAATTTGTCAAACTCTTGGTAAGAATCCTGCCCGGAGAAGGGGAAAATGCAGTTTCCTGTTAGAATCCATCAGCAGAAGAGAACCTTTCGCTATCCCGCTCTCTCTCTCTCAGGCATTTCGAGTGTAGATTGTGCCAGATCCCAGCCTGTCATTAATTATTTGACATTTCAGTTTTAGGATTCTATCTTTGAAGGAAGTGTGACCATCATTGAGTTGGGAAAGGGGAATGTGGCTTTGAGCTCAGCTCTGGAGAGGATGCCACCCCTCCGGGAACTGAAATCTCATTGCTCAGCACTGCTCGATATAAGGTTGAGAGCATCAATGATTCAGGATTTCATCCAGCCCAGACTGAACCGTGTTATGTAACTTTAGCTGTGAACCGCACAACCAGAAGATAAGGGGCAGCACGGTGGCACAGTGGTTCACACTGCTGCCTCGTGACGCCAGGGACCTGGATTCGATTCTGGCCTTGGGTGACTGTGTAGAGTTTGCACATTCTCCCCATGTCTGCATGGGTTTCCTCCGCGTGTTCCGATTTTCAAAACGTGCAGGTTAGATGGATTGGCCAGTGTGAGTTCGGGGTTAGAGGGATGGGTGGGGGTGATCCTGGATAAGAAGTTCAGAGAGTCGGAGTAGACTCAATGGGCTGAATGGCCTCCTTCCGCACTGTAGGGATTCCAAGTAAGGAATAAACCAGAAGCAAGAATTAAAAGCAGAAGGACCTTTTGCCACAGAGCAGGGAATACACTCGCAATTAATAATAAAGTGGTTTAATAAAGTGTTTTTTTCTGAAAGAAATAGCGGAGGTGATAGTGGATGCCTTGGTGGTTATTTTCCAGACGTCGCTGGATTCCGGGGAAGTGCCGGATGATTGGAAAACGGCTAATGTTACGCCGTTGTTTAAGAAGGGTGCCAGGCAAAAGGCGGGGAATTATAGGCCGGTTAGTTTAACGTCTGTGGTAGGTAAAATGTTAGAATCTGTCATTAAGGAGGAAATTGCGAGGCATCTTGAAGGGAATTGCTTGATAGGGCGGACGCAACACGGTTTCATTAAAGGGAAGTCGTGTCTGACAAATTTACTGGAGTTCTATGAGGATGTGTCTAGGGCGGTGGATAGAGGAGAGCCGGTGGATGTGGTCTTTCTAGATTTTCAGAAGGCGTTTGACAAAGTACCTCAGAGGAGGTTATTGCAGAAGGTCAGGGGACATGGAGTTGGGGGTAGGGTGTTAGCGTGGATAGAGGATTGGTTGTCAAATAGGAGGCAGAGAGTGGGGGTCAACGGGTGCTATTCGGATTGGCGGATGGTGACTAGTGGAGTGCCCCAGGGGTCGGTGCTGGGGCCTCAGCTATTTACCATTTATATAGATGATCTGGAGGAGGGAACCGAGTGTAGGGTGTCGAAATTTGCTGATGACACCAAGATTGGGGGAAAGGCAAATTGTGCGGAGGGTGTGGAGAGTCTGCAGAAGGATCTAGATAGGCTGGGCGAATGGGCCAGGAAATGGCAAATGGAATTTAATGTTGGCAAGTGTGAGGTGGTCCACTTTGGTAGGAATAATGGTAGGAAGGACTATTACTTACGGGGCGAAAAACTGCAGCAGGCGACGGTGCAGAGGGACCTCGGGGTCCTTGTGCATGAGTCGCAAAAACCCAGCTTGCAGGTGCAGCAGGTGGTCAGGAAGGCGAATGGGATGCTGGCCTTCATAGCGAGGGGGATTGAATATAAAAGTAGGGAGGTCTTGCTGCAGCTGTATAGGGCATTGGTGAGGCCGCAGCTGGAGTACTGTGTGCAGTTTTGGGTGCCGCACTTACGCAAGGATATTTTGGCCTTGGAGGGAGTGCAGAGGAGGTTTACTAGGCTGATACCGGAGTTGAGGGGGTTGAGCTATGAGGAGAGGCTGAATAAACTGGGCTTGTACTCGTTAGAGTTTAGAAGAATGAGGGGAGATCTCATTGAGACGTATAAGATGATGAATGGGATGGATAGGATAGAGGTGGAGAGACTCTTCCCGCTCAAAAAAGACAGTAGGACTAGGGGGCACAGCCTCAAGCTAAAAGCGGGGGCGGTTTAGAACGGAGTTGAGGAGGAACTTCTTCACTCAAAGGGTGGTGAATCTCTGGAATTCTCTGCCCGTTGAAGTGGTGGAGGCTGCCTCGCTAAATATTTTTAAGACGCGGGTTGATGGGTTTTTGATAAGAGAGGGGATTAAGGGTTATGGGGAGAGGGCGGGAATGTGGAACTGAGCAGCGACAGATCAGCCATGATCTTATTGAATGGCGGGGCAGGCTCGAAGGGCTAGATGGCCTACTCCTGCTCCTATTTCTTATGTTCTTATGTTCTTAACAACTTCGTAAAAAGACCTTTCCCTTTAAGCGGGAAGGTAATCTGATGAGAATTATAAATTTAAATATAGGGATAGTCAAATATTGTGTGTAACCTGAGTCTAATAGAAATATCATAGCAACAAAAGCAGCTGATGAGGCATTAGATAATTATTTGAATAGAAACAGTTTTAGTTGATTTATTTATTAGTCACAAGTAGGCTTAGATTAATACTACAATGAAGTTACTGTGAAGATGCCCTAGTCACCACACTCTGGGTACACTGAGGGAGAATTTAGCACGGCCAATACACTTAACCAGCACGTCTTTCAGACTGCGGGAGGAAACCAAAGAAAACCCACGCAGACATGAGGAGAACATGCAGATTCCATACAGACAGTGACCCAAGCTGGGAATCAAACCCGGGTCCCTGGCGCTGTGAGGCAGCAGTGCTAACCACTGGGCCTTCTGTGTCACAACAATTGTGTGTAATTTACCGAGCTGGATACTTAGTTCGATCCACCACTGGGAACTGGGGTGAAACAAAGAGTTGACATGAATTGGGTAGACTCCATAACAGGGAGTACACACCCTATCTCGAAGAACAAAGAGCAACACAGCACGGGAAACAAGCCCTTTGGCCCAACGAGCCCGTGCCGCCATTTTAACATTGTGAGTGCCCTCCTCTACCTATGACCTTTGTCTACACCTATTGGACTCCACAGGAATTATAACCAGATTGAGGGGAGACTAATTTAGGGACAATTTGTTACACCAATCAGCCTAAGAGCACATCTTTGGGGTGTGGGAGGAAACCGGAGCACCCGGAGAAAACCCACGCAATCACGGGGAGAATGTGCAAACTCCCACAGACACTGGCCCAAATCCATGTATCTGCACAGCAAACAGTCACTGAGCTGTCGTGTTGCCCGTCAGCTGGTCCAGTTTAAGTGTACACTAACGACGTGAAGCACTAGGCAACTCTCAAAGCAACATCCAAAAGCAACCCTCGCATGACCCACTGCGTGTATGCCCCTCGTTGGACAACAAGGCGGACCGAAAGGAGCCAGATCCCCGGAAGGAAAAACAAGTAAAACTTGGGAAACGACTGGTGTGAACTGGTCTTGTATACCTTCAAATGGAACTCCAGTGCGGAGCAGTAGCAGATATTTCCAGGTTTCACTGGGCTTTCCTGGGTCGAATTAATCTTTCTCAGTGAATGGGGAACCTCCTTGTGAGATTTGAAAGCAGCAATCTCGCACACCCGGACCATCAATAACTTTATTAACACAAACTCAGTTAAAATTTACACAAAAGCCGTTTCAGAATACAAAACCAGCCAAAGCGATTGCCCAGTGATTGCTTTCCCCTCGGAATCACAACCTCCTCCCCGTCACCTCGTCCCTCGATCGGCCAAATGGTGTTTTTGCTTGCTGGGGCCCAGCCGTTTGCCAAGGAACAAGGCGACTGACTGGAGGTGGCCGGGTTCTCCCCCCAACTCTGCACCCCAAATCTTGCAGTTAAAAAAAGTCAGACAACGAGCCCAGAAACAGCTTGACTCAATTCCCTAATAAACAGGCAAACCCTAACATTCCCGATGCCACAATTTACATCTTAAAGGTTGAAAATGCAACAATAAGTGAACATTTTTGAAACTTCTGTAACTTAATTTACATTGCAAAACCAATAGACCAAAAACACTCGGCCTGTTCGAATTGGAAACAAACCTCAGAACTTGGATAACTCAATAAAAAAGCGAATATACTCTGACCGTATAGAATAACCACACGTACAATTGGATGACGGGACAGAGTTGATGGTATATGGGCAGTGTGGTCGGTGCAGACTTGGAGGGCCTGTTCCTGTGCTGTAATTTTCGTGGTTCTTTGGTGGAATGGTATTGTAGGCAGGAGCTTAAAATTAGAAAGGGACTTTGTGGTGTGTGGGAAAAGCTGTGACAGATAGATCCCAACACGGGATAAAGGTGAGGTCACACGTTTCGGACCAAAGGATTGATCAGAGTGTTGTTAGATCGTGAAACGCTAGGAATACCGGAGATCCAGAGAGATCTGGGAGTGCAGGGACATAGCGTGTAAGTAAATCGCCAAAAGGACTGGCAAAGAGAAAGGGGAAGAAGGCAGGTGTCATCTGGAATACTTTACTCAGTTCTGGATACCATATTTGTGGAAGGATTTAGTAGCCCGACAGACATTGTTGATTCACCTGAATGTTTCCAGAGCTCCAAGGCCTGGATCATGAGGGGAGATTCCATGAATTGGGCGAATATTACCCGGAACAGGGAAAGTTCCAGGCGATTGAATTAACGATTTTAATACAAGGAATTGATAGGGTGGGGATGGATAGAGACACATCCTGCTGGTGGGAGAGTTTAAAGAAGGGGACAGAACAAAACAGAGTTCATTCAGCCCCTGAGCGCTGGGAAATCCGTGTCAGGACAAGTTGCTTCCTGAGGAATTCTCTCCGAATGTTTGTTTGGATCTTTCCAGTGAAACGATCACTGGGACCAAGCTCCGCGCGAGAAACAGGCAACAAAGTGGGACTGAAAACGGGTCCTACACAGTATTGTAAGGACACACACACTCCACTCACAGGCCGGTCAGATCAGGAGATGGTGGGACACTGTACTCGCACACTCCGTCCTCCTCCATCCCATCAATTTATCACATTATCATGGAAATGTCTCTTTGAGTAGCTTTGTTACTTCACTATCTTTTCATTGTGAAGGTACGGTATCTCGCCGCTGAGAGACTGAGATTATCGAATGTTTGAAGGAAATTTGTGGGTCTTTTTTAGTCGATGGTTTAGGCAGACTCTGTAACGTGACTGTACGCCATTGGGAAAGGAACTGCTTCCTCAGAGGAAACATGGGAAATAACTCCGCTGCTGGTCCAAACTGGTCTTGTATACCTTAAAACAGAACTCCAGTCCGGACTGGTAGCAAACAATTCCAAGTGCCGTTGGTTCTTCCTCTTGGTTTATGGGTCAAATCAGTCGTGTCTCAGTGCACGGGAAATCTCCTTGTGAGTTGGACTGAATGGTCTTCCCTATTTGCTCGTCACTGTTAGGCAATGGTCAATGCTTCAGCCCACAAGCAGAGAGTCTTCCAACCCCTTTGGAGATAATAGTCCAGTTGGCACAAATGGATTGTTCATCGGAGAAGGAGGAGACCATCAAAAATGGAGAAAGAGTTTGCCAGACTGTGTAGTCAAGGAGCAAAGCAAGTCAATCGAGGTTGAACAACCTCACCCAGAAAAGATTGCCAACTCTATTTTTGCGGCCATTCAGCCACCGTACTGTGCCCCGTAACACACACTAACCTCTGCTTGCAAAGGCAACATTTCTTGGCTACCTTCCCATGATTGGTGGGGAGGGATGTGAGTCCCACAGAAATGACTCGCTCCCGTTCCTCTTCGCCTCTCGCTCAGTGAGGAGTGGAGGATGAGGTGAGGACTGGAGTTCGGTACAGCGAGGAAACTGGTGCCAGCTCAGTCCCAAGGTTTCACAGCGTCAGAACCTTCCCGCTGGTGGGAAGCTCACTGGCCAGCGGATACAGACCTGCGGTGATTGGCAAAGGAACCAGTGAGGAGGGGAGAATTGATTTGATTCAGCGAAATGTTTGGGAGCTAGAATGCTGTCCCTTGAAGGGTGATGGAAGCAGGTTCAATGGTAAGAAGATCGAAGATAAAGAAATAAACTTGCAGTTTTGTGTGGAAAGATCCAGCAAGTGGTACTTATTGGATCATTGTCTCAGAGAGCTGGCCTGGATCTGATGGGCCAAATGGCCTCCTCTGTGCTGTATGATTCTACAGTTAGTAACCCCAGCCTGCTTACAATACTTGGGGAGGGGCACGGTTACTGACAGAGGGTCATGGGATATGGTTAGGAGTGTCCCAACTCCATTAGAAGCTGAGATAGAGGAAAACATTCTTCTTTGGCAATAATAATTTATTTTTCTTACAAAAGCTCTCTTGCTGGCGGCTCAGGGAAGTGTTAAGGATTCAGCCTTGAAGAATCTCCAGCAGGAAGCTGTGAGAGCTGAATCAGGGCCTGGGCTACAATATCCAGCTCTGTGTCTTGTGGAATCTGAAAGACATGGAACACGTTTCTTGTTGTGTCTTTAAACTCTCCCTGTACCGAGGTCGCTTACCTGGCCTGGGGTCTCTAACCCGGTCTGGGGTCTCTAACCCGGTCTGGGGTCTCTAAGCGGGGGTCACTAACCCAGTCTGGTGTGACTAATCCAACTTGGGTCACTAACCTGGGTCACTAATCTGGGCTGGAGTTACCAACCCAGCCTGGGGTCACGAACCTGGGCTGGGGTCGCTAACCCAGAGTCACTAACGCAGGGTCACTAACCTGGGCTGGGGTCACTAACCCAGAGTCACTAACGCAGGGTCACTAACCTGGGCTGGGGTCACTAACCCAGAGTCACTAACGCAGGGTCACTAACCTGGGCTGGGGTCACTAACCCAGAGTCACTAACGCAGGGTCACTAACCTGGGCTGGGGTCACTAACGCAGGGTCACTAACCTGGGCTGGGGTCACTAACGCAGGGTCACTAACCTGGGCTGGGGTCACTAACGCAGGGTCACTAACCTGGGCTGGGGTCACTAACGCAGGGTCACTAACCTGGGCTGGGGTCACTAACGCAGGGTCACTAACCTGGGCTGGGGTCACTAACGCAGGGTCACTAACGCAGGGTCACTAACCCGGGCCGTTCCATGGGCAGACACAGCTGCTGCTTTCTCACATCAGTACCCCACCCCCCTTACAGACACTTATTGAGATACAGAGACCAATAGTGACCGTTAGCAGGAATGACCGCCCAGCCTCCTCTATCCGTGCACCTGAATTTTACCCAGAGAGAAAAAGACCTTTCGCAACATACAGTGCCTTCCACAACTCCGCAGAACAACAGAATCCCTACAATGCAGAAGGGGAACCATTTGGCCCATCAATCCCACCCAGACCCTATCCCCACAACACCATGTATTTCCCCCACTAATCCCCTAAGCTACAATCTTTGGACAGTAAGGGGCAATTTAGCATGCTAATCCACCTAACACGCACACCTTGGGATTGTGGGAGGAAACTGGAGATAATAACCAGGTAACTTTTATTGAACGGGAGAACTCTCCTGCTAAATAACACCTTCAGATGTTTTATATCCACCTAAGCCACGTCACAGATTAAAGCTTCACCCAAACAGTGGAACCAGCTACATTGCAGCACCCCCTCAGTACTGACTGTGACTTCAATTGAGGTTCAGGAAGCTGGGGAGTTGAACATGAGCTTAATTATTCAGAATGGAGACAACTCAGGGTACGGGGCATGGGTAAATGTTCCCTCTCCTCACATGGAGGTTGACTGGAACGTCCCTTATGTTTTTTCAATAGGGAAATGAGGCTTCATTTCTGCTCCGTAGGGATTCTATGGTTCTCCCAGAGTCTGTGGAACCTTTACTCAAATGTTGGGTCAATAGTTTGGTGGAAATGTGGCCAAGGGAGAAGGAGCGGATCTCAGGGACAAGGTGAGCTCGGAGAAGGGCAAGTGAAGGGATGGATTCTAGTTAGAGATGAATTTGGGGTTAGGTTGTCAGGGGGACCTAAACAGGATGTTTATCCAATGGTTAGGGTGAAGCTATACAGACAGCCTTGAAATGTATGTCAAAGCCCTTGAACTTAGAATCATAGAATCCTACAGTGCAGAAGGAGGCCTTTTGGCCCATCGAGTCTGGACCACAATCCCACCCAGGCCCTATTCCCATAACCCCAGACATTTACCTAGCGAGTCCCCCTGGCACTAACGGGCAATTTACCATGGCTAATCCACATGTCTGTGGGAGGAGGAACCTGGAGAAAACCCACGCAGACATGGGGAGAATGCGCAAACTCCACAGTGACCCAAGGCTGGAATTGAACCTGGATCCCTGGCGCTTTGAGACAGCAGAGTGCTGACCACTGTGCCGCCCACTTGTTGTCGGAGACAAGTGTGGAGAAAGCTGGGGACAACGGTTAGTGGTGGAGGGATTGAATCAGAGGGGTGGGCTGCTATTTACAGTCCACTGTATTCCCCACTCCCACCCAACTCCTACCCAACAGGGGGGGGGGGGGGGGCCCTCCCAACTAAACTCCTGGCAGCCACTTCCTGCAGGGGACAGTGTTAGTTGGCACAAGGCGAGACTTCTGCCTCTGTACAGGGAGGACGCCCCCACATTGCAGAGCTGTCAGCCAATCCCTGTAAGTCCCAAAAGCACCAGGTTGGAGTGGTGGACACCGCTGCATCTACAGGGCAGTCCCCAAAGTGGAGGACACTGGGATACCGGCAAGGCCTGGCTCGCAATGGGAGGGGGCTGATGGGATTGGATTTGAGAGGCCGGTTAGGAGGTCAAAGGTTAAACGGGGAGAGTCACTCCAACGTGCACCCAGAACCCTTTCCCCTCTTGCCGGGCCCCCAGGACATTAGTGAACCAGATGGGTTTTCCCGACAATGTTTTCTCAGTCATCAGTAGATTCTTAATTCCTGATTTTTTTTTAATTGGAATTCAAATTCCACCAACTGCCGTGGCGGGATTCGAATCCGGATCCCCGGAACACCGGCTGGGTTAATAATCCAGTGACAGTACCACTAGGCCATCCATCCCCAGCACTATTTCAGCCCCGGAAGCAAGAGAGGCCTACGCCAGGGGATGGGCCCATCCCAATACCTCCCACAGAGGAAATGGTCGGCGATGCCAGCTAACATGGGCACCAGGGAGGGAGGCTGGGTCAATAGTTTGGTGGAAATGTGGCCAAGGGAGAAGGAGCGGATCTCAGGGACCCGGTGAGCTCGGAGATGGGCAAGCGAAGGGATGGAATCTAGTTAGACATGAATTTGGGGTTAGGTGGCCAGGGGGACATCACTAATGTCCTTTAGGGAAGGAAATCTGCAGTCCTTACCTAGCCTGGCCTACCTGTCTCTCCACAGCAATGTGGTTGACTCTCAACTGCCCTCAGGCAACTAGGGATGGGCAATAAATGCTAGCCCAGCCAGAGACACCCATGTCCCATGAATAAAATAAAACGAGACACTGAAATAGCCACTCAATAGGTTCAAAGGTGAGCGGGCTGCTGTCTACTGTAAGATAGGGAAGGACACAGGCGATATTTTACCAGCAAACCCACCCAGGCTGGAGGGATGATAAAAATCCAGCTCAGTCTGTTAATCCCCACAACCAGCGACCTCCAGAGTGCAAAGAGGGAGTTTTGAATTGCTCTGACTGACCTGGCTGGGTTCAGCACTGCAGAATTCACCCGTCTCAACTTTCAGATCAGCCAGCCTATGAACGCAACAGTAAAATGAATCATTACCGTGAGTTAGAACTTCATCCAATCCGGCATTCGATGTGAAGTGGCTTTAAGACCGAGTCAGAGAGGTTTACAGCGCAGGAAAAGGCCCTTCAGCCCATCGCCTCTGTGCTGGTTAAAGACAAACCATCCAACTAATCTCATCCCATTTTCCAGCACTTGGCTCATAAGAAATAGGAGGAGTCGTCGGCCATCTAGCCCTTCGAGCCTGTCCCGCCATTCAATAAGATCATGGCTGATCTGAAGTGGATCAGTTCCACTTTCCCACTTTCTCCTCATAACCCTTAATTCCCTTGTCTATCAGAAACCTATCTACCCGTGACTTAAATATATTCAGCGAGGCAGCTTCCACCACTTCAACGGGCAGAGAATTCCAGAGATTCACCACCCTTTGAGTGAAGAAGTTCCTCCTCAACTCCGTTCTAAACTGCGCCCCCCCCCCCTTATCTTGAGGCTTTGCCCTCTAGTCCTGCTGTCCTTTCTAAGTGGGAAGAATCTCTCTACCTCTACCCTATCCATCCCCTTCATTATCTTATACGTCTCTATAAGATCCCCCCTCAGCCTTCTAAACTCTAACAAGTACAGACCCAGTCTAGTCAATCTCTCTTCGTAAGCTAACCCCCTCATCTCCGGTATCAACCTGGTGAACCTTCTCTGCACTCCCTCCAAGGCCAATATATCCTTTCGCAAATAAGGGGAACAAAACTGCACACAGTACTCCAGCTGCGGCCTCACCAGTGCCCTGTACAGTTGCAGCAAGACCTCCCTGCTTTTATATTCTATCCCCCTCGCTATAAAGGCCAGCATCCCATTCGCTTTCTTGATCACCTGCTGCATCTGCAGACTGGGTTTTTGCGACTCATGCACAAGGACCCCCAGGTCCCTCTGCACCGTAGCATGCTGCAGCTTTTCACCCTTTAAATAGTAATCCCTCCTACTATTATTTCTTCCAAAGTGGATAACCTCACACTTGCTAACATCATACTCCATCTGCCAGGTCCTTGCCCTCTCACTCAGCCTATCTGGATCCCTCTGCAGACTTTCCACACCCTCCACGCAATTTGCTTTTCCACTCATCTTCCTGTCATCAGCAAATTTTGTCACCCTACACTCAGCTCCCTCCTCCAGATCATCTATATAAATGGTAAATAGCTGAGGCCCCAGCACCAATCCCTGCGGCACTCCACTAGTCACCAACCGCCAATCCGAAAAGCACCCATTGACACCTACTCTCTACCTCCTATTCGACAGCCAATCCTCTATCCACGCTAACACCCTACCCCCAACTCCATGCACCCTAACCTTCTGTAACAACCTTTTGTGAGGCATCTTATTGAACGCCTTCTGGAAATCTAAAAACACCACATCCATCGGTTCTCCTCTGTCCACTGCACTAGTCACATCCTCATAGAAATCCAATAAATTTGTTAAATACAACTTCCCCTTAACGAATCCATGTTGCGTCTGCTTGATAGAACTATTCTTTTCCAGGTATCCTGCTATTTCTTCTTTAATGATGGATTAGCATTTTCCCAACTACAGACATTAAGCTAACCGGCCTGTAGTTACCCCGCCTTTTGTCTACTTCCTTTTTTAAACAGCGGTGTAATATTAGCTGTTTTCCAATCCTCTGGCACTTCCCCAGAGTCCAGCGAATTTTGATAAATAACTACTAACGCATCTGCTATTACTTCTGCCATTTCTCTCAGAATCCTGGGATGCATTCCATCCGGTCCTGGGGACTTGTCTACCTTCAGTCCCATTAGTCTACCAAGCACTACCTCTCTAGTAATTGTATTAAGGAGAGGATTCTTAGGAATAGGATGTATAAGCATTTAGAGCGTTGCGATCTGATTAGGGATACGCAGCATGGCTTTGTTAAGGTGAAGTCTTACCTTACGAATCTGGTAGAATTTTTTGAGGAGGCGACAAAAACGGTCGATGAAGGACGAGCTGTTGATGTCGTCTATATGGATTTCAGTAAGGCATTTGACAAAGTCCCTCATGGTAGGCTGGTGAAAAAGGTTAAGGCTCATGGAATACAAGGACAGGTGGCTAGATGGGTAGAGAACTGGCTTGGTAAGAGGAGACAGAGAGTAGTTGTGGAGGGGTCCTTTTCTAGCTGGAGGTCTGTCACTAGTGGTGTGCCGCAGGGCTCAGTACTGGGACCTCTTCTCTTTGTAGTATATATAAATGATTTGGAAGAGGGAGTAGGTGGTGTTATCAGCAAATTTGCAGATGACACCAAGATGACTGGATTGGCAGGCAGTGAGGAGCAGTGCCTGGCAATACAACGGGATATTGATAGGCTGGTTGATTAGGCAGATACATGGCAAATGGAATTTAATCCGGATAAATGTGAGGTGATGCATTTTGGCCGGAATAATGTAGGGGGGAGTTATATGATAAAGGACCTATAAAGAGTATTGAAACGCAGCGGGACCTGGGGGTGCAAGTGCACAAGTCTTTGAAGGTGGCAGTACAGGTGGGGAAGGTTGTGAATAAAGCCTATGGTATGTTAGCCTTTATAGGAAGGGGTATAGAGTATAAGAGCTGGCGTCTAATGTTGCAGTTGTATAGAACGTTGGTTAGACCACATTTGGAGTACTGCGTCCAGTTCTGGTTGCCTTACTACCGGAAGGACGTGGAGACCCTGGAGAGAGTGCAGAGGAGGTTTACCAGGATGCTGCCTGGTATGGAAGGACTGGGGTATGAGGAAAGATGAGCAGATTGGGGCTGTTTTCCCTTGAAAGACGGCGACTGAGGGGGGATCTAATAGAGGTATATAAGATTATGAAGGGTATAGATAGAGTAAAGGGTATAGATTATAAAGGGTATAGATAGGCACAGGCTGGCACTGCCAGGGTATCCATGCCCAGGGGGTACCACCCCCACCACCCAATTGCCTCAACTGCCCCTCCCCCTTCACAAGTGTGGAACTACTGTAAACCCCCTCGGAGTGAAATACTCCTGGCGGGGTGGGAGATGTTATTGGGCCGGAGAATTCAGCCCCGGGCCCGATAATGACATTTAAATCAGATTAAAAACAGATTGAAGTCACTTCCCAGGTCTCTTCCCGCCGGTTTCCCGCAGGGTCTCGGCTCTGGGACTCACACAAGCCTCGGGAACGCCGGCACGAATCCCACTAAATAGCCGACACGCGCATCTCCCAACCTGACACCAAAAAACACGCTCATCGGGGTGGGAGAATCGGGCCCCTGGTTTGGAAACCCGATGCTGCAAACACTCAGTAAACCTGCCAGCCTCTGTGGAGGGGGAAAGAGATAAAAATAAATCAATCAACCTTTCCGCCGAGTTTCCTTTGCACTGGTCAAAGTGTCGTCCAGCACTACTGTCCACCGAGTCTGCATCGACAATAACCAGCACTGAAGCCACACTAATCCCATTTCCCTGCACTTAGTTTAGTTTTTATTAGACACAAAGTCGGCTTACATTAACACTGCAATGAAGTTACTGTGAAAATCCCCTAATCGCCACGCTCCCAAAGCCTGTTTGGGTTACACTGAGGGAGAATTTAGCACGGCCGATGCACCTAACCTGCACGTCTTTCAGACTGTGGGAGGAAACCGGAGCACCCGGAGGAAACCCACGCAGACACGGGGAGAATGTGCAGCCTCCACGCACACAGACAGTGACCCAAGCCGGGAATCGAACCCGGCTCCCTGATGCTGAGAGATCGCAGTGCTAACCCACTGTGCACTTGTCCCATATCCTTCAACGCTATGTTTCGAGTACTCATCCAAATAGTTTTTAAAAGGTTGGAAGGTTTTCAGCCTCCACTCCCTTCCTAGGCAGCGCGTTCCAGATTCCCAACATCCTCAAATACCCTCTGAATCTCCCGCCTCTCTCCCTAAAACTTTGCCTCCTCGTGATCGCGCCCTCAACCACCGAGATTTCCAGTAACTGGGAGTCCCTTCACTGGGTGTTTGGCTGGGGGGGGGGAGTGCGAGTGTGCGGAGGTGAAACGCGATGTAAATCCAGGGTCAGCGGAGTTCCGGATTCTCACAGTGTCAATCCAGCTGGCTGGGTGCGAAAAACACAGCAAGGAGCCTCACACCACCAGGTTAAAGTCCAACAGGTTTATTTGGTAGCAAAAGCCACTAGCTTTCGGAGCACTGCCCCTTCGTCAGGTGAACAAAGAACAATACAGCACAGGAAAGAGGCCATTCGGCCCTCCAAGCCTGCGCCACTCATTGGTCCAACTAGACCATTCTTCTGTATCCCTCCATTCCCAGTCCGTTGATGTGACTATCCCAGTGTGCCCGCCCTGCTTGGCAGTGCGAGGTGAATGGGATTTCAGTTCACAAACAGGGCATATAAAGACACAAACTCAATTTATATCCCTGTTTGTGAACAGAACTCTCACTCACCTGGCGAAGGGGCAGCGTTCCGAAAGCTCGTGGCTTTTACTGCCAAATAAACCCGTTGGACTTTAACCTGGTGTTGTGAGACTTCTGATTGTGTTTACCCCAGTCCAACGCCGGCATCTCCACACCATGAGTGGGGGATCGAAGGGGCAGGGTGTTGGGTGGGCGAGGGGGTAGGGAGGAGTGTAGGGCTGCCTCGGGACTGGGGCAGGGGGTGCGGTTACAGGATTGGGGCTGGTGCCCGGGCGGGAGAAGCGGAGGTGGAGATTGAGATGGTGACGGCTGCTAAGCTCAGGAAATGATTTTTGACCCCCCGCCCCCCCCCCCGGCGATCCTCCGTCTCAATCCCAAAGTTCACCCGACTGGAAGAAAGAGGAAATTCAGGAAGGAGAATGTTGCACCAATCGGATATTCGTGGCTAAGCAGGAAGTACAAGCTGGAGGTGGAGCGGACAAGATAAAAATCCCAGTCGGATTTCACAGGCTGGAATAGCCGCACTATCTTCTCTGCTCCGAATTGTGTTTAATGTGGAATATTAAATCAGGGACTGAGAATCTTTCCTTCGATGTGTTGCTGTGAATAGTGAGTGATGTACGTGTGAATGCTTACTGTGTAAATCTCCTGATATTAGTAAGTATTCAGATGTACTTGTGACTATTTCACATGTAAATTTGTTCCTGTTAGAGACTATTCGCCCTTTTGGAAGATGTTTTCCTGAATATTTACTCTTCCAGACACAGGCCTTTGGCACCTCTTGTGGGCAGCACGGTGGTTAGCACTGCTGCTGCCTCACAGCTCCAGGGACCCAGGTTCGATTCCCAGCTCGGGTCACTGTCTGTGTGGAGTTTGCACATTCTCCCCGTGTCTGCGTGGGTTTCCAGTTTCCTCCCACAGTCGGAAAGATGTGCTGGTTCAGTGGATTGGCCATGCTAAATTCTCCCTCAAACAGGTGGCGAGGGGATTTTCACAGTGGCTTCATTGCAGTGTCAATGTAAGCCTACTTGTGACACTAATAATCAATAAATAAATCAATAAAATCTAGAAGGTTCCGATGCCCTCCTGGCTGACCTTCGACCCTCCATAAACTGCCTGTATCTGAACCCACACCAAATCCTGTTCAGTTGCTCGCTGACTGGAACTGTCTCCCAGACCTGGAACTGAGTTTAAAATCCCTATCCTTACTTTTGCCTTGCCCCTGTCTACCTCCCGCAACCCCCCTCCCACCCCACAATCCTCCCAGATATCTGCCTGTCTCTAATTTTAGCCTCTTATGGATCCCTGATGCGAATCGCTCCACCTTTGGTGCTTTCAGAGGCCAGAGCCCCAGGCTCTGCGATTCCCTCCTGAAACCTCTCCCTTCTTCTTCGCCTTTTGGAGACACTCCTTGACACCTCCCTTTTAGACCAAGCTTTTCATCCTCTGCCCTGTCAGTTCTGACGCTCCTTGGGGGCGTTTGACCACATCTAAATTCTATATGAATGCAAGGTGTTGCTGCACTATCACCAGCTCTGTCCCCCCTCCTCCAGGACACAGTTGTAGAGAATACAACAACTGGGCAAAATATCCCAATGTATCCAGGACGAGAGAGGGTGGTAGCTTTTTGTCTCAATGGTTGGTGTCTTGTTAATTACATGGTTACACTTTATTAATGTCAATTACATTGTTACAGTTGAGAGAAATAGCGGGATCTTAATTATCTTTGAACATATAGAAATTGGGGATGGCTGGGACACTGGGTTGTGTGAGACGATGATTCCAGGAATCAGGAGTGATTGAAGACTCTGGGTCTATACTCAATGGAGTTTAGAAGGATGAGGGGGGGATCTAATTGAAACTTATAGAATACAGACAGGCCTAGATATACTGGATGTGGAGAGGATGTTTCTACTAGTGGGAGAGACTAGAAATCGAGGGCACAACCTGAGAGTGAAGGGACGCTCCTTTCAAACTGAGCCAGAGGGTGGTGAATCTTTGGAACTCATTGCCAGAGGAAGCCAGGTCATTGAGTGTCTTTAAGACAGAGATAGATAGGTTCTTAATCAATAAGGGGATCAAGGATTACGGGGAGAAGGCAGGAGAATGGAGATGAGAATCATATCAGCCATGATTGAATGGCAGAGCAAACTCGATGGGCCGAATGGCCTAATTCTGCTCCTATGTCTTATGGTCTAATGGCGGTACAAAATCAAAACCTCTGTCAATACAGGAAAGCTTTCCCCCTCACTCACCAGCTCCGATTCTGTTAGCATCAATCGGGGGGTGGATCCCGCAATGGAAAATCCGTTGGGAAGAATTATCCTGGTCCCAGAATCCACTGCAGTTTCCGTCTTGTTGAATTCAGTGATAATAAAATCCATAATCGATGAATATTCAATGCTGGACATTGTTTCATCCAACAGATGGGACGGTTACTGCAGACAGTGATGATGTCTGGGTGGCACGGTGGTCAGCACTGCTGCCTCACAGTGCCAGGGTCCCAGGTTCGATTCTCAGGTCACTGTCTGTGTGGAGTTTGCACATTCTCCCCGTGTCTGCGTGGGTTTCCTCCAGATGCTCCGGTTTCCTCCCACAGTCCAAAGGTGTGCGGGTTAGGTTGATTGGCCGTGCTAAATTACCCGTTAGTGTGCCAAGCTGTGTAGGTTAGGGGGATTAGTGGGGTAAATATGTGGGGAGAGGGCCTGGGTATGATGATCTGTCAGAGAGTTGGTGCAAACTCGATGGGCTGAATGGCCTCTCCTGCACTGTGGGGATTCTATTGGAGGAACTGATGCCTCACAACACAAACATAACCGAGTTGAAATCATAGAAACCCTACAGTACAGGAAGAGGCCATTCAGCCCATCGAGTCTGCACCAACACAATCCCACCCAGGCCCTTCCCCCATATCCCTACATATCATACCCACTAATCCCTCTAACCTACACATCTCGGGACACTAAGGGGCAATTTCTTAACATGGCCAATCAACCTAACCCGCACATCTTTGGACTGTGGGAGGAAACCGGAGCACCCGGAGGAAACCCACGCAGACACGAGGAGAATGTGCAAACTCCACACAGACAGTGACCCGAGCCGGGAATCGAACCCGGGACCCTGGAAATGCTCTGTCTTGTCCTCCCCCAGTTACCAAGAAAACCTGCCTACGTGTGGGGTGGGAAGAGGGAGCACTGGGAGAAAGTGTGGATTCCTGGATCCTGCCTTCGGGAGGGAAGTGGGGGGCAGGGAAACCCCCAGGCATCAGCTTGCAGGGTCCTGGTGTTCGGGGAAGGGTGGGGATGGATAGATAGAAGGTTCTGGTCGTCTTGTTTTGCGTTTTTCTTTCAACTGTTTTTAAGAAGCAGGGAGAACTTTGACTTCAAGAAACGGAAAAAAAGAATCTCTCAGGACAAACTAATCTTGTTGGTGACTGAGAGGCTTTGCTTAGAATACGATGCACAGGAGGATTGTTTAAAAGACCTAAGGTGTACTGAACCTTCCTGAACGTACTTACCCGCTGTAATCTCTCTCAATATCTTCACCTCTGCTCTGCACATTGGCATCTGGACAGACAGCCCCGAGGATCCATTGTGACGGCAGATCTAAAGCTGGGAGGAGGGTGACTCAGTTAAGACAAGAGGTAATCTTCTCACCTCACACGTCTAATACATCTCACACGGTAAATAATTCTCACAGGATACACGCAGCATTATAGAATTCTCTCAAAACCACAACCTGTTTTATTCTAGTCTTCTGCAAATATCAATGACTCCTTTCCTTTATTTACTAGTGTCACAAGTAGGTTTGCCACGTTGGCAAGTGTGAGGTTATCCACTTTGGTGGAAATAACAGTGGGATAGAATATTATTTAAATGGTGAAAAATTACAGCATGCTATACGGTGCAGAGGGACCTGGGCGTCCTTGTGCATCAGTCGCAAAAATCCCAGCCTGCAGGTGCAGCAGGTGGTCAGGAAGGCGAATGGGATGCTGGCCTTTATAGCGAGGGGGATTGAATATAAAAGTAGGGAGGTCTTGCTGCAACTGTACAGGGCACTGGTGAGGCCGCAGCTGGAGTACTGTGTGCAGTTTTGGTCGCCGCACTTACGCAAGGAAATATTGGCCTTGGAGGGAGTGCAGAGGAGGTTCACTAGGCTGATACCAGAGATGAGGGGGTTAGCCTATGAAGAGAGACTGAATAGACTGGGTCTGTACTCGTTGGAGTTTAGAAGGATGAGGGGGGATCTTATAGAGACGTACAAGATAATGAAGGGGATAGATAGGGTAGAGGTAGAGAGATTCTTCCCACTTAGAAAGGACAGCAGGACTAGAGGACACAGCCTCAAGATAAAGGGGGGGCGGTTTAGAACGGAGTTGAGGAAGAACTTCTTCACTCAAAGGGCGGTGAATCTCTGGAATTCTCTGCCCGTTGAAGTGGTGGAGGCTGCCTCGCTAAATATATTTAAGACGCGGGTTGATAGGTTTTTGATAGAAAAGGGAATTAAGGGTTATGGGGAGAAAGCGGGAAAGTGGAACTGATCCACTTCAGATCAGCCATGATCTTATTGAATGGCGGGGCAGGCTCGAAGGGCTAGGTGGCCGACTCCTGCTCCTACTTCTTACGTTCTTATGTTTACATCAACACTGCAATGAAGTTACTGTGAAAATTCCCTTATCACCACAATCACCTGATGAAGGACTGGTGTTCCGAAAGCTCGTGATTCCAAATAAACCTGGTGTTGTGAGATTTCTTACTGCATTCTCCATTGTGAAAACCCAGATATTAATATCGTAAAAAGATTCTCCTGAGACAGCGCTGGGTCTACATTCCAATCAAGGGACACCCTTATCCCCCCTCTGTCTTATCTTCGAACCAGGTCAATAATTTGCCAACAATTCCATTTTAGCTTCAGTCTCTTCTGTGGAACCTTCTGGAAGCCCAAGTATACTACCTCAATAGAATCATAGAACCAGGAGGAGGCCATTTGGCCCATCGAGAGTGCACTGACAACCATCCCACCCACACCCTATCCCCGTAACCCCATGTATTCACCCTACTAATCCCCCGGACACTAAGGGGAAATTTATCATGGCCAATCCACCTAACCTTTACTGTGTGGCGCAGTGGTTAGCACTGCTGCCTCACAGCGCCAGGGACCCGGGTTCAATTCCAGCCTTGGGTCTGTGTGGAATTTGTACGTTCTCCCCATGTCTGCGTGGGTTTCCTCCGGGTGGGCCAGTTTCCAGATGTGCGGGTTAGGTTAATTGGCCATGGTAAATTGCCCCTTAGTGTCAGGGAACTAGCCAGGGTAAATGCTGTGGGATTGTGGCGAGTACAGGCTTGATGGACTGAATGGCCTCATTCTGCACTGTAGGGACGATATGACCTTTGGACTGTGGGAAAGAACTGGAAGAAACCCACGCAGACATGGGGTGAACATGCCAACTCCGCACAGACAGTGAGTTGAGGCCGGAATCGAACCCAGGTCCCTGGCGCTGTGAGGCAGCAGTGCTAACCACTGTGCCACCCACTTTGAATAGACAGACTTTCCCCACACTTACGACTTTGGGTACAACCTCAAACATTTTGGCTGGGCTGTCAGCACTCAGTTTGACCACACAGGGTAAGTGGGTAACTGGACCCCGGTGGGAATGTACCCCAATGGGAAGAAGGCTCTACAGAGCAAGGATGCTGAGGCCCACTACATTAACCAATCATGAAATGGGCTTGGGGCATCCTGGTAACTCTTTGATCTATCACACCAAGCAAAGCCCAATGGGATCTCAGCCGTCGTGTTGTTGCCGGGGTAACGGCTGGTGTTACTCAGAGACGCCATTCGCCCATCACGGTCTTTACCATCACCGATGCTTCCCATTGGCTGGCTGGGATCGAGCACGTCATAGCGGGGGGCAGCTGGACACATCAGCGGGCAGTTGGGCAGACGTCCGTCAGTAACCGCTTCCTCCTTCAGCTCTGCCAAGATGTCGGATTGCTGCCCACTTGTCAGGAAGGGATCAGCGGATGGGAGGAACCGGCTGGGATGATTTGGGAATACGGACAGGGGAACTGGCCTCTTTGTGGAGCTGTGGCACAGACTCAACTCTCTGGGATTGAGAAAGTCTTCCCTCAGCTGGCGGCGCTCAAGATTCGACACGCTCGCACTCCCCGATAGTGAGCATGGGAAGAGTCCATCGGGACAGGAGGACTGTGGCAGCACTGGGAAGGGGTGGGCGAGATCTGCAGCCATCGAGAGGCCGAGGCAGATGTTCGGTGTTTCTGGTGACCTGGACAAGTAACCTGAAGTACTTGTACTTGGCTCCACCCGAGGCAGCAGGAGCTGAGGGCAGGAGAGGCCCAACGGACAACATCTGGAAAACAGAAAGGTTTCAATCAGTCTTCACAGCGCATTGAAAATTCACTCCCCCTCTCCCTTCCCTTCCTCCCAATATTCCTCCTTTTCCATCTTCTCCTCCTCATTCTCCCTTCCCGCTTCCTCCTCCCCACACCTCGGTCTTCCTCCAGCCTCCCCTCCCCTCTCCGTAGCACAGACACATCACGGAGAGAGAGCCTGTCAGCGCCTGGGATCCATTAGCCACAAGATTACCCAGGTCCCCGAGCTTTATCCGCCTGGATCTCCCAATCCCAATGGAGTTTTCCCATCCCAAATGGACAATCCCAGCCCACTTCCCACCCGGACCCTGCTTTTTACATTATTTCAGCTTGTCTTTTCATTGGGACACCCACCAAATTCGGAAACCTCCTGGAATTTTCCTTCTCTGCTCCATCTGGGGGTTTATTTCATCTGTTGATCAAACTCTTCCTGTATCTTTCGCTATCGGTCTGAACACCTTAACTGTTTGAACCTGTCCCTCCACTCGGAGCCGATCAGCTTCGAGTGAGATTCTGAGCTAGCTTTGAAAGCAGCTCGAAGAATTGGCACGGTGACACAGTGCTTAGCACTGCTGCCTCACAGTGCCAGGGACCCGGGTACGATTCCTGGCATGGGTCACTGTCTGTGTACAGTTTGCATGTTCTCCCTGTGTCTGCGTGGGTTTCCTCCAGGTGCTCCAGTTCCAAACCACAGTCCAAAGATGTGCAGGTTAGTTTGATTGGCTGCGCTAACATTGCCCCTTACTGTCAGGGGGATTAACAGATTAACTGTGTGGCGTTATGGGTATAGGACCTGGGTGGGATTGTGGTTGCTGCAGACTTAATGGACCACATGGCCTCCTCCTGCATTGTAGGGATGCTATAATTCTTCAAAGTTCACCTTGGAGACTCCACCTCTCTACTGAACGCAGGGGTTTGAGGGAAAAAAAAAGTACGGCAACACAGAGCGGAGAGAGTTTAAAGAGCGGGAACACAGAGCGGGGAGAGTTTAAAGAGCGGGAACACAGAGCGGAGAGAGTTTAAAGAGCAGGAACACAGAGCGGGGAGAGTTTAAAGAGCGGGAACAGTTTAAAGAGCGGGAACACAGAGCGGGGGGAGTTTAAAGAGCGGGAACACAGAGCGGGGACAGTTTAAAGAGCGGGAACACAGAGCGGGGAGAGTTTAAAGAGCGGGAACACAGAGCGGAGAGAGTTTAAAGAGCAGGAACACAGAGCGGGGAGAGTTTAAAGAGCGGGAACAGTTTAAAGAGCGGGAACACAGAGCGGGGGGAGTTTAAAGAGCGGGAACACAGAGCGGGGACAGTTTAAAGAGCGGGAACACAGAGCGGAGAGAGTTTAAAGAGCAGGAACACAGAGCGGGGAGAGTTTAAAGAGCGGGAACACAGAGCGGAGAGAGTTTAAAGAGCGGGAACACAGAGCGGAGAGAGTTTAAAGAGCGGGAACACAGAGCGGGGGGAGTTTAAAGAGCGGGAACACAGAGCGGGGACAGTTTAAAGATCGGGAACACAGAGCGGAGAGAGTTTAAAGAGCGGGAACACAGAGCGGAGAGAGTTTAAAGAGCAGGAACACAGAGCGGGGAGAGTTTAAAGAGCGGGAACACAGAGCGGAGAGAGTTTAAAGAGCAGGAACACAGAGCGGGGAGAGTTTAAAGAGCGGGAACAGTTTAAAGAGCGGGAACACAGGGCGGAGAGAGTTTAAAGAGCGGGAACACAGAGCGGAGAGAGTTTAAAGAGCGGGAACACAGAGCGGGGGGAGTTTAAAGAGCGGGAACACAGAGCGGGGAGAGTTTAAAGAGCGGGAACACAGAGCGGGGAGAGTTTAAAGAGCGGGAACACAGAGCGGGGAGAGTTTAAAGAGCGGGAACACAGAGCGGGGAGAGTTTAAAGAGCGGGAACACAGAGCGGGGAGAGTTTAAAGAGCGGGAACACAGAGCGGAGAGAGTTTAAAGAGCGGGAACACAGAGCGGGGAGAGTTTAAAGAGCGGGAACACAGAGCGGGGAGAGTTTAAAGAGCGGGAACACAGAGCGGGGAGAGTTTAAAGAGCGGGAACACAGAGCGGGGACAGGTTAAAGAGCGGGAACACAGAGCGGTGAGAGTTTAAAGAGCGGGAACACAGAGCGGGGAGAGTTTAAAGAGCGGGAACACAGAGCGGAGAGAGTTTAAAGAGCGGGAACACAGAGCAGGGAGAGTTTAAAGAGCGGGAACACAGAGCGGGGAGAGTTTAAAGATCGGGAACACAGAACGGGGAGAGTTTAAAGAGCGGGAACACAGAGCGGGGAGAGTTTAAAGAGCGGGAACACAGAGCGGGGAGAGTTTAAAGAGCGGGAACACAGAGCGGGGAGAGTTTAAACAGCGGGAACACAGAGCGGAGAGAGTTTAAAGAGCGGGAACACAGAGCGGAGAGAGTTTAAAGAGCGGGAACACAGAGCGGAGAGAGTTTAAAGAGCGGGAACACAGAGCGGAGAGAGTTTAAAGAGCGGGAACACAGAGCGGAGAGAGTTTAAAGAGCGGGAACACAGAGCGGAGAGAGTTTAAAGAGCGGGAACACAGAGCGGAGAGAGTTCAAAGAGCGGGAACACAGAGCGGGGAGAGTTTAAAGAGCGGGAACACAGAGCGGGGAGAGTTTAAAGAGCGGGAACACAGAGCGGAGAGAGTTTAAAGAGCGGGAACACAGAGCGGAGAGAGTTTAAAGAGCGGGAACACAGAGCGGAGAGAGTTTAAAGAGCGGGAACACAGAGCGGAGAGAGTTTAAAGAGCGGGAACACAGTGCGGAGAGAGTTTAAAGAGCGGGAACACAGAGCGGGGAGAGTTTAAAGAGCGGGAACACAGAGCGGGGAGAGTTTAAAGAGCGGGAACACAGAGCGGGGAGAGTTTAAAGATCGGGAACACAGAGCGGGGAGAGTTTAAAGATCGGGAACACAGAGCGGAGAGAGTTTAAAGAGCGGGAACACAGAGCGGGGGGAGTTTAAAGAGCGGGAACACAGAGCGGAGAGAGTTTAAAGAGCGGGAACACAGAGCGGGGAGAGTTTAAAGAGCGGGAACACAGAGCGGGGGTAGTTTAAAGAGCGGGAAAACAGAGCGGAGAGAGTTTAAAGAGCGGGAACACAGAGCGGGGGGAGTTTAAAGAGCGGGAACACAGAGCGGGGAGAGTTTAAAGAGCGGGAACACAGAGCGGGGGTAGTTTAAAGAGCGGGAACACAGAGCGGAGAGAGTTTAAAGAGCGGGAACACAGAGCGGAGAGAGTTTAAAGAGCGGGAACACAGAGCGGGGAGAGTTTAAAGAGCGGGAATACAGAGCGGGGAGAGTTTAAAGAGCGGGAACACAGAGCGGGGAGAGTTTAAAGAGCGGGAACACAGAGCGGAGAGAGTTTAAAGAGCGGGAACACAGAGCGGAGAGAGTTTAAAGAGCGGGAACACAGAGCGGGGAGAGTTTAAAGAGCGGGAACACAGAGCGGGGAGAGTTTAAAGAGCGGGAACACAGAGCGGGGAGAGTTTAAAGAGCGGGAACACAGAGCGGGGAGAGTTTAAAGAGCGGGAACACAGAGCGGGGAGAGTTTAAAGAGCAGGAACACAGAGCGGGGAGAGTTTAAAGAGCGGGAACACTGAGCGGAGAGAGTTTAAAGAGCGGGAACACAGAGCGGGGAGAGTTTAAAGAGCGGGAACACAGAGCGGGGAGAGTTTAAAGAGCGGGAACACAGAGCGGGGAGAGTTTAAAGAGCAGGAACACAGAGCGGGGAGAGTTTAAAGAGCGGGAACACTGAGCGGAGAGAGTTTAAAGAGCGGGAACACAGAGCGGGGAGAGTTTAAAGAGCGGGAACACAGAGCGGGGAGAGTTTAAAGAGCGGGAACACAGAGCGGGGAGAGTTTAAAGAGCAGGAACACAGAGCGGAGAGAGTTTAAAGAGCGGGAACACAGAGCAGAGAGAGTTTAAAGAGCGGGAACGCAGAGCGGGGAGAGTTTAAAGAGCGGGAACACAGAGCGGAGAGAGTTTAAAGAGCGGGAACACAGAGCGGAGAGAGTTTAAAGAGCGGGAACACAGAGCGGAGAGAGTTTAAAGAGCGGGAACACAGAGCGGAGAGAGTTTAAAGAGCGGGAACACAGAGCGGAGAGAGTTTAAAGAGCGGGAACACAGAGCGGGGGGAGTTTAAAGAGCGGTAACACAGAGCGGGGAGAGTTTAAAGAGCGGGAACACAGAGCGGAGAGTGTTTAAAGAGCGGGAACACAGAGCGGGGAGAGTTTAAAGAGCGGGAACACAGAGCGGAGAGAGTTTAAAGAGCGGGAACACAGAGCGGAGAGTGTTTAAAGAGCGGGAACACAGAGCGGGGAGAGTTTAAAGAGCGGGAACACAGAGCGAGGAGAGTTTAAAGAGCGGGAACACAGAGCGGAGAGAGTTTAAAGAGCGGGAACACAGAGCGGGGAGAGTTTAAAGAGCGGGAACACAGAGCGGAGAGAGTTTAAAGAGCGGGAACACAGAGCGGGGGGAGTTTAAAGAGCGGGAACACAGAGCGGGGACAGTTTAAAGAGCGGGAACACAGAGCGGGGAGAGTTTAAAGAGCGGGAACACAGAGCGGGGGGAGTTTAAAGAGCGGGAACACAGAGCGGAGAGAGTTTAAAGAGCGGGAACACAGAGCGGGGAGAGTTTAAAGAGCGGGAACACAGAGCGGGGAGAGTTTAAAGAGCGGGAACACAGAGCGGAGAGAGTTTAAAGAGCGGGAACACAGAGCGGGGAGAGTTTAAAGAGCGGGAACACAGAGCGGGGAGAGTTTAAAGAGCGGGAACACAGAGCGGGGAGAGTTTAAAGAGCGGGAACACAGAGCGGAGAGAGTTTAAAGAGCGGGAACACAGAGCGGGGAGAGTTTAAAGAGCGGGAACACAGAGCGGAGAGAGTTTAAAGAGCGGGAACACAGAGCGGGGACAGTTTAAAGAGCGGGAACACAGAGCGGGGAGAGTTTAAAGAGCGGGAACACAGAGCGGAGAGAGTTTAAAGAGCGGGAACACAGAGCGGGGAGAGTTTAAAGAGCGGGAACACAGAGCGGGGAGAGTTTAAAGAGCGGGAACACAGAGCGGAGAGAGTTTAAAGAGCGGGAACACAGAGCGGGGAGAGTTTAAAGAGCGGGAACACAGAGCAGGGAGAGTTTAAAGAGCGGGAACACAGAGCGGAGAGAGTTTAAAGAGCGGGAACACAGAGCGGGGAGAGTTTAAAGAGCGAGAACACAGAGCGGGGAGAGTTTAAAGATCGGGAACACAGAGCGGGGAGAGTTTAAAGATCGGGAACACAGAGCGGGGAGAGTTTAAAGAGCGAGAACACAGAGCGGGGAGAGTTTAAAGAGCGGGAACACAGAGCGGAGAGAGTTTAAAGAGCGGGAACACAGAGCGGGGAGAGTTTAAAGATCGGGAACACAGAGCGGGGAGAGTTTAAAGAGCGGGAACACAGAGCGGGGGGAGTTTAAAGAGCGGGAACACAGAGCGGAGAGAGTTTAAAGAGCGGGAACACAGAGCGGAGAGTGTTTAAAGAGCGGGAACACAGAGCGGGGAGAGTTTAAAGAGCGGGAACACAGAGCGAGGAGAGTTTAAAGAGCGGGAACACAGAGCGGAGAGAGTTTAAAGAGCGGGAACACAGAGCGGGGAGAGTTTAAAGAGCGGGAACACAGAGCGGAGAGAGTTTAAAGAGCGGGAACACAGAGCGGGGGGAGTTTAAAGAGCGGGAACACAGAGCGGGGACAGTTTAAAGAGCGGGAACACAGAGCGGGGAGAGTTTAAAGAGCGGGAACACAGAGCGGGGGGAGTTTAAAGAGCGGGAACACAGAGCGGAGAGAGTTTAAAGAGCGGGAACACAGAGCGGGGAGAGTTTAAAGAGCGGGAACACAGAGCGGGGAGAGTTTAAAGAGCGGGAACACAGAGCGGAGAGAGTTTAAAGAGCGGGAACACAGAGCGGGGAGAGTTTAAAGAGCGGGAACACAGAGCGGGGAGAGTTTAAAGAGCGGGAACACAGAGCGGGGAGAGTTTAAAGAGCGGGAACACAGAGCGGAGAGAGTTTAAAGAGCGGGAACACAGAGCGGGGAGAGTTTAAAGAGCGGGAACACAGAGCGGAGAGAGTTTAAAGAGCGGGAACACAGAGCGGGGACAGTTTAAAGAGCGGGAACACAGAGCGGGGAGAGTTTAAAGAGCGGGAACACAGAGCGGAGAGAGTTTAAAGAGCGGGAACACAGAGCGGGGAGAGTTTAAAGAGCGGGAACACAGAGCGGGGAGAGTTTAAAGAGCGGGAACACAGAGCGGAGAGAGTTTAAAGAGCGGGAACACAGAGCGGAGAGAGTTTAAAGAGCGGGAACACAGAGCAGGGAGAGTTTAAAGAGCGGGAACACAGAGCGGAGAGAGTTTAAAGAGCGGGAACACAGAGCGGGGAGAGTTTAAAGAGCGAGAACACAGAGCGGGGAGAGTTTAAAGATCGGGAACACAGAGCGGGGAGAGTTTAAAGATCGGGAACACAGAGCGGGGAGAGTTTAAAGAGCGAGAACACAGAGCGGGGAGAGTTTAAAGAGCGGGAACACAGAGCGGAGAGAGTTTAAAGAGCGGGAACACAGAGCGGGGATAGTTTAAAGAGCGGGAACACAGAGCGGAGAGAGTTTAAAGAGCGGGAACACAGAGCGGGGAGAGTTTAAAGAGCGGGAACACAGAGCGGGGAGAGTTTAAAGATCGGGAACACAGAGCGGGGAGAGTTTAAAGAGCGGGAACACAGAGCGGAGAGAGTTTAAAGAGCGGGAACACAGAGCGGGGAGAGTTTAAAGAGCGGGAACACAGAGCGGAGAGAGTTTAAAGAGCGGGAACACAGAGCGGGGAGAGTTTAAAGAGCGGGAACCCAGAGCGGAGAGAGTTTAAAGAGCGGGACACAGAGCGGGGGGAGTTTAAAGAGCGGGAACACAGAGCGGGGAGAGTTTAAAGAGCGGGAACACAGAGCGGGGAGAGTTTAAAGAGCAGGAACACAGAGCGGAGAAAGTTTAAAGAGCGGGAACACAGAGCGGGGGGAGTTTAAAGAGCGGGAACACAGAGCGGGGGGAGTTTAAAGAGCGGGAACACAGAGCGGAGAGAGTTTAAAGAGCGGGAACACAGAGCGGAGAGAGTTTAAAGAGCGGGAACACAGAGCGGGGAGAGTTTAAAGAGCGGGAACACAGAGCGGGGAGAGTTTAAAGAGCGGGAACACAGAGCGGGGAGAGTTTAAAGAGCGGGAACACAGAGCGGAGAGAGTTTAAAGAGCGGGAACACAGAGCGGGGAGAGTTTAAAGAGCGGGAACACAGAGCGGGGGGAGTTTAAAGAGCGGGAACACAGAGCGGAGAGAGTTTAAAGAGCGGGAACACAGAGCGGGGAGAGTTTAAAGAGCGGGAAAACAGAGCGGAGAGAGTTTAAAGAGCGGGAACACAGAGCGGGGGGAGTTTAAAGAGCGGGAACACAGAGCGGGGAGAGTTTAAAGAGCGGGAACACAGAGCGGGGGCAGTTTAAAGAGCGGGAACACAGAGCGGAGAGAGTTTAAAGAGCGGGAACACAGAGCGGAGAGAGTTTAAAGAGCGGGAACACAGAGCGGAGAGAGTTTAAAGAGCGGGAACACAGAGCGGAGAGAGTTTAAAGAGCGGGAACACAGAGCGGGGAGAGTTTAAAGAGCGGGAATACAGAGCGGGGAGAGTTTAAAGAGCGGGAACACAGAGCGGGGAGAGTTTAAAGAGCGGGAACACTGAGCGGAGAGAGTTTAAAGAGCGGGAACACAGAGCGGGGAGAGTTTAAAGAGCGGGAACACAGAGCGGGGAGAGTTTAAAGAGCGGGAACACAGAGCGGGGAGAGTTTAAAGAGCGGGAACACAGAGCGGAGAGAGTTTAAAGAGCGGGAACACAGAGCGGGGAGAGTTTAAAGAGCGGGAACACAGAGCGGGGA
Organism: Carcharhinus amblyrhynchos; assembly: GCF_965287045.1. Taxonomy (NCBI): domain Eukaryota; kingdom Metazoa; phylum Chordata; class Chondrichthyes; order Carcharhiniformes; family Carcharhinidae; genus Carcharhinus; species Carcharhinus amblyrhynchos. The sequence goes on along the minus strand of NC_137343.1, from coordinate 47,742,488 downwards.
GAGTTTAAAGAGCGGGAACACAGAGCGGGGAGAGTTTAAAGAGCGGGAACACAGAGCGGGGAGAGTTTAAAGAGCGGGAACACAGAGCGGGGAGAGTTTAAAGAGCGGGAACACAGAGCGGGGAGAGTTTAAAGAGCGGGAACACAGAGCGGGGAGAGTTTAAAGAGCGGGAACACAGAGCGGAGAGAGTTTAATGAGCGGGAACACAGAGCAGAGAGAGTTTAAAGAGCGGGAACGCAGAGCGGGGAGAGTTTAAAGAGCGGGAACACAGAGCGGAGAGAGTTTAAAGAGCGGGAACACAGAGCGGAGAGAGTTTAAAGAGCGGGAACACAGAGCGGAGAGAGTTTAAAGAGCGGGAACACAGAGCGGAGAGAGTTTAAAGAGCGGGAACACAGAGCGGAGAGAGTTTAAAGAGCGGGAACACAGAGCGGAGAGAGTTTAAAGAGCGGGAACACAGAGCGGGGGGAGTTTAAAGAGCGGGAACACAGAGCGGGGGGAGTTTAAAGAGCGGGAACACAGAGCGGAGAGAGTTTAAAGAGCGGGAACACAGAGCGGGGAGAGTTTAAAGAGCGGGAACACAGAGCGGGGACAGTTTAAAGAGCGGGAACACAGAGCGGGGAGAGTTTAAAGAGCGGGAACACAGAGCGGAGAGAGTTTAAAGAGCGGGAACACAGAGCGGGGAGAGTTTAAAGAGCGGGAACACAGAGCGGAGAGAGTTTAAAGAGCGGGAACACAGAGCGGGGACAGTTTAAAGAGCGGGAACACAGAGCGGAGAGAGTTTAAAGAGCGGGAACACAGAGCGGGGAGAGTTTAAAGAGCGGGAACACAGAGCGGGGAGAGTTTAAAGAGCGGGAACACAGAGCGGGGAGAGTTTAAAGAGCGGGAACACAGAGCGGGGAGAGTTTAAAGAGCGGGAACACAGAGCGGGGAGAGTTTAAAGAGCGGGAACACAGAGCGGAGAGAGTTTAAAGAGCGGGAACACAGAGCGGAGAGAGTTTAAAGAGCGGGAACACAGAGCGGGGAGAGTTTAAAGAGCGGGAACACAGAGCGGGGAGAGTTTAAAGAGCGGGAACACAGAGCGGGGAGAGTTTAAAGAGCGGGAACACAGAGCGGGGAGAGTTTAAAGAGCGGGAACACAGAGCGGGGAGAGTTTAAAGAGCGGGAACACAGAGCGGGGAGAGTTTAAAGAGCGGGAACACAGAGCGGGGGGAGTTTAAAGAGCGGGAACACAGAGCGGAGACAGTTTAAAGAGCGGGAACACAGAGCGGAGAGAGTTTAAAGAGCGGGAACACAGAGCGGGGAGAGTTTAAAGAGCGGGAACACAGAGCGGGGAGAGTTTAAAGAGCGGGAACACAGAGCGGGGAGAGTTTAAAGAGCGGGAACACAGAGCGGGGAGAGTTTAAAGAGCGGGAACACAGAGCGGGGAGAGTTTAAAAAGCGAGAACACAGAGCGGGGAGAGTTTAAAGAGCGGGAACACAGAGCGGAGAGAGTTTAAAGAGCGGGAACACAGAGCGGAGAGAGTTTAAAGAGCGGGAACACAGAGCGGGGAGAGTTTAAAGAGCGAGAACACAGAGCGGGGAGAGTTTAAAGAGCGAGAACACAGAGCGGGGAGAGTTTAAAGAGCGGGAACACAGAGCGGAGAGAGTTTAAAGAGCGGGAACACAGAGCGGAGAGAGTTTAAAGAGCGGGAACACAGAGCGGAGAGAGTTTAAAGAGCGAGAACACAGAGCGGGGACAGTTTAAAGAGCGGGAACACAGAGCGGAGAGAGTTTAAAGAGCGGGAACACAGAGCGGAGAGAGTTTAAAGAGCGGGAACACAGAGCGGAGAGAGTTTAAAGAGCGGGAACACAGAGCGGAGAGAGTTTAAAGAGCGGGAACACAGAGCGGAGAGAGTTTAAAGAGCGGGAACACAGAGCGGAGAGAGTTTAAAGAGCGGGAACACAGAGCGGGGAGAGTTTAAAGAGCGGGAACACAGAGCGGAGAGAGTTTAAAGAGCGGGAACACAGAGCGGAGAGAGTTTAAAGAGCGGGAACACAGAGCGGGGAGAGTTTAAAGAGCGGGAACACAGAGCGGGGAGAGTTTAAAGAGCGGGAACACAGAGCGGAGAGAGTTTAAAGAGCGGGAACACAGAGCGGAGAGAGTTTAAAGAGCGGGAACACAGAGCGGAGAGAGTTTAAAGAGCGGGAACACAGAGCGGAGAGAGTTTAAAGAGCGGGAACACAGTGCGGAGAGAGTTTAAAGAGCGGGAACACAGAGCGGGGAGAGTTTAAAGAGCGGGAACACAGAGCGGGGAGAGTTTAAAGAGCGGGAACACAGAGCGGGGAGAGTTTAAAGATCGGGAACACAGAGCGGGGAGAGTTTAAAGATCGGGAACACAGAGCGGAGAGAGTTTAAAGAGCGGAAACACAGAGCGGGGGGAGTTTAAAGAGCGGAAACACAGAGCGGGGGGAGTTTAAAGAGCGGGAACACATAGCGGAGAGAGTTTAAAGAGCGGGAACACAGAGCGGGGAGAGTTTAAAGAGCGGAAACACAGAGCGGGGGGAGTTTAAAGAGCGGGAACACATAGCGGAGAGAGTTTAAAGAGCGGGAACACAGAGCGGGGAGAGTTTAAAGAGCGGGAAAACAGAGCGGGGGGAGTTTAAAGAGCGGGAACACAGAGCGGGGGGAGTTTAAAGAGCGGGAACACAGAGCGGGGAGAGTTTAAAGAGCGGGAACACAGAGCGGGGGCAGTTTAAAGAGCGGGAACACAGAGCGGAGAGAGTTTAAAGAGCGGGAACACAGAGCGGGGAGAGTTTAAAGAGCGGGAACACAGAGCGGGGAGAGTTTAAAGAGCGGGAACACAGAGCGGAGAGAGTTTAAAGAGCGGGAACACAGAGCGGGGAGAGTTTAAAGAGCGGGAACACAGAGCGGGGAGAGTTTAAAGAGCGGGAACACAGAGCGGGGAGAGTTTAAAGAGCGGGAACACAGAGCGGGGAGAGTTTAAAGAGCGGGAACACAGAGCGGGGAGAGTTTAAAGAGCGGGAACACAGAGCGGGGAGAGTTTAAAGAGCGGGAACACAGAGCGGGGAGAGTTTAAAGAGCGGGAACACAGAGCGGGGAGAGTTTAAAGAGCAGGAACACAGAGCGGAGAGAGTTTAAAGAGCGGGAACACAGAGCAGAGAGAGTTTAAAGAGCGGGAACGCAGAGCGGGGAGAGTTTAAAGAGCGGGAACACAGAGCGGAGAGAGTTTAAAGAGCGGGAACACAGAGCGGAGAGAGTTTAAAGAGCGGGAACACAGAGCGGAGAGAGTTTAAAGAGCGGGAACACAGAGCGGAGAGAGTTTAAAGAGCGGGAACACAGAGCGGAGAGAGTTTAAAGAGCGGGAACACAGAGCGGGGGGAGTTTAAAGAGCGGGAACACAGAGCGGGGAGAGTTTAAAGAGCGGGAACACAGAGCGGGGAGAGTTTAAAGAGCGGGAACACAGAGCGGGGGGAGTTTAAAGAGCGGGAACACAGAGCGGAGAGAGTTTAAAGAGCGGGAACACAGAGCGGAGAGTGTTTAAAGAGCGGGAACACAGAGCGGGGAGAGTTTAAAGAGCGGGAACACAGAGCGGAGAGAGTTTAAAGAGCGGGAACACAGAGCGGAGAGAGTTTAAAGAGCGGGAACACAGAGCGGGGAGAGTTAAAAGAGCGGGAACACAGAGCGGAGAGAGTATAAAGAGCGGGAACACAGAGCGGGGAGAGTTTAAAGAGCGGGAACACAGAGCGGGGAGAGTTTAAAGAGCGGGAACACAGAGCGAGGAGAGTTTAAAGAGCGGGAACACAGAGCGGAGAGAGTTTAAAGAGCGGGAACACAGAGCGGGGAGAGTTTAAAGAGCGGGAACACAGAGCGGAGAGAGTTTAAAGAGCGGGAACACAGAGCGGGGGGAGTTTAAAGAGCGGGAACACAGAGCGGGGACAGTTTAAAGAGCGGGAACACAGAGCGGGGAGAGTTTAAAGAGCGGGAACACAGAGCGGGGGGAGTTTAAAGAGCGGGAACACAGAGCGGAGAGAGTTTAAAGAGCGGGAACACAGAGCGGGGAGAGTTTAAAGAGCGGGAACACAGAGCGGGGAGAGTTTAAAGAGCGGGAACACAGAGCGGAGAGAGTTTAAAGAGCGGGAACACAGAGCGGGGAGAGTTTAAAGAGCGGGAACACAGAGCGGGGAGAGTTTAAAGAGCGGGAACACAGAGCGGGGAGAGTTTAAAGAGCGGGAACACAGAGCGGGGAGAGTTTAAAGAGCGGGAACACAGAGCGGAGAGAGTTTAAAGAGCGGGAACACAGAGCGGAGAGAGTTTAAAGAGCGGGAACACAGAGCGGGGGGAGTTTAAAGAGCGGGAACACAGAGCGGGGAGAGTTTAAAGAGCGGGAACACAGAGCGGAGAGAGTTTAAAGAGCGGGAACACAGAGCGGGGACAGTTTAAAGAGCGGGAACACAGAGCGGGGAGAGTTTAAAGAGCGGGAACACAGAGCGGAGAGAGTTTAAAGAGCGGGAACACAGAGCGGGGACAGTTTAAAGAGCGGGAACACAGAGCGGGGAGAGTTTAAAGAGCGGGAACACAGAGCGGAGAGAGTTTAAAGAGCGGGAACACAGAGCGGGGAGAGTTTAAAGAGCGGGAACACAGAGCGGAGAGAGTTTAAAGAGCGGGAACACAGAGCGGGGACAGTTTAAAGAGCGGGAACACAGAGCGGAGAGAGTTTAAAGAGCGGGAACACAGAGCGGGGAGAGTTTAAAGAGCGGGAACACAGAGCGGGGAGAGTTTAAAGAGCGGGAACACAGAGCGGGGAGAGTTTAAAGAGCGGGAACACAGAGCGGGGAGAGTTTAAAGAGCGGGAACACAGAGCGGGGAGAGTTTAAAGAGCGGGAACACAGAGCGGAGAGAGTTTAAAGAGCGGGAACACAGAGCGGGGGGAGTTTAAAGAGCGGGAACACAGAGCGGGGGGAGTTTAAAGAGCGGGAACACAGAGCGGAGAGAGTTTAAAGAGCGGGAACACAGAGCGGAGAGAGTTTAAAGAGCGGGAACACAGAGCGGGGAGAGTTTAAAGAGCGGGAACACAGAGCAGGGAGAGTTTAAAGAGCGGGAACACAGAGCGGAGAGAGTTTAAAGAGCGGGAACACAGAGCGGGGAGAGTTTAAAGAGCGGGAACACAGAGCGGGGAGAGTTTAAAGAGCGGGAACACAGAGCGGGGAGAGTTTAAAGAGCGGGAACACAGAGCGGGGAGAGTTTAAAGAGCGAGAACACAGAGCGGGGAGAGTTTAAAGAGCGGGAACACAGAGCGGAGAGAGTTTAAAGAGCGGGAACACAGAGCGGAGAGAGTTTAAAGAGCGGGAACACAGAGCGGGGAGAGTTTAAAGAGCGAGAACACAGAGCGGGGAGAGTTTAAAGATCGGGAACACAGAGCGGGGAGAGTTTAAAGATCGGGAACACAGAGCGGGGAGAGTTTAAAGAGCGAGAACACAGAGCGGGGAGAGTTTAAAGAGCGGGAACACAGAGCGGAGAGAGTTTAAAGAGCGGGAACACAGAGCGGGGATAGTTTAAAGAGCGGGAACACAGAGCGGAGAGAGTTTAAAGAGCGGGAACACAGAGCGGGGAGAGTTTAAAGAGCGGGAACACAGAGCGGGGAGAGTTTAAAGATCGGGAACACAGAGCGGGGAGAGTTTAAAGAGCGGGAACACAGAGCGGAGAGAGTTTAAAGAGCGGGAACACAGAGCGGGGAGAGTTTAAAGAGCGGGAACCCAGAGCGGAGAGAGTTTAAAGAGCGGGAACACAGAGCGGGGGGAGTTTAAAGAGCGGGAACACAGAGCGGGGAGAGTTTAAAGAGCGGGAACACAGAGCGGGGAGAGTTTAAAGAGCAGGAACACAGAGCGGAGAAAGTTTAAAGAGCGGGAACACAGAGCGGGGAGAGTTTAAAGTGCAGGAACACAGAGCGGAGAAAGTTTAAAGAGCAGGAACACAGAGCGGAGAAAGTTTAAAGAGCGGGAACACAGAGCGGGGAGAGTTTAAAGAGCGGGAACACAGAGCGGGGAGAGTTTAAAGAGCGGGAACACAGAGCGGGGGGAGTTTAAAGAGCGGGAACACAGAGCGGGGGGAGTTTAAAGAGCGGGAACACAGAGCGGAGAGAGTTTAAAGAGCGGGAACACAGAGCGGAGAGAGTTTAAAGAGCGGGAACACAGAGCGGGGAGAGTTTAAAGAGCGGGAACACAGAGCGGGGAGAGTTTAAAGAGCGGGAACACAGAGCGGGGAGAGTTTAAAGAGCCGGAACACAGAGCGGGGAGAGTTTAAAGAGCGGGAACACAGAGCGGAGAGAGTTTAAAGAGCGGGAACACAGAGCGGGGAGAGTTTAAAGAGCGGGAACACAGAGCGGAGAGAGTTTAAAGAGCGGGAACACAGAGCGGGGAGAGTTTAAAGAGCGGGAACACAGAGCGGAGAGAGTTTAAAGAGCGGGAACACAGAGCGGGGAGAGTTTAAAGAGCGGGAACACAGAGCGGAGAGAGTTTAAAGAGCGGGAACACAGAGCGGAGACAGTTTAAAGAGCGGGAACACAGAGCGGAGAGAGTTTAAAGAGCGGGAACACAGAGCGGAGAGAGTTTAAAGAGCGGGAACACAGAGCGGGGAGAGTTTAAAGAGCGGGAACACAGAGCGGAGAGAGTTTAAAGAGCGGGAACACAGAGCGGAGACAGTTTAAAGAGCGGGAACACAGAGCGGGGTGAGTTTAAAGAGCGGGAACACAGAGCGGAGAGAGTTTAAAGAGCGGGAACACAGAGCGGAGAGAGTTTAAAGAGCGGGAACACAGAGCGGAGAGAGTTTAAAGAGCGGGAACACAGAGCGGAGAGAGTTTAAAGAGCGGGAACACAGAGCGGAGAGAGTTTAAAGAGCGGGAACACAGAGCGGAGAGAGTTTAAAGAGCGGGAACACAGTGCGGAGAGAGTTTAAAGAGCGGGAACACAGAGCGGGGAGAGTTTAAAGAGCGGGAACACAGAGCGGGGAGAGTTTAAAGAGCGGGAACACAGAGCGGGGAGAGTTTAAAGAGCGGGAACACAGAGCGGGGAGAGTTTAAAGATCGGGAACACAGAGCGGAGAGAGTTTAAAGAGCGGGAACACAGAGCGGGGGGAGTTTAAAGAGCGGGAACACAGAGCGGAGAGAGTTTAAAGAGCGGGAACACAGAGCGGGGAGAGTTTAAAGAGCGGGAAAACAGAGCGGAGAGAGTTTAAAGAGCGGGAACACAGAGCGGGGGGAGTTTAAAGAGCGGGAACACAGAGCGGGGAGAGTTTAAAGAGCGGGAACACAGAGCGGGGGCAGTTTAAAGAGCGGGAACACAGAGCGGAGAGAGTTTAAAGAGCGGGAACACAGAGCGGAGAGAGTTTAAAGAGCGGGAACACAGAGCGGAGAGAGTTTAAAGAGCGGGAACACAGAGCGGGGAGAGTTTAAAGAGCGGGAACACAGAGCGGGGAGAGTTTAAAGAGCGGGAACACAGAGCGGGGAGAGTTTAAAGAGCGGGAACACAGAGCGGGGAGAGTTTAAAGAGCGGGAACACTGAGCGGAGAGAGTTTAAAGAGCGGGAACACAGAGCGGGGAGAGTTTAAAGAGCGGGAACACAGAGCGGGGAGAGTTTAAAGAGCGGGAACACAGAGCGGAGAGAGTTTAAAGAGCGGGAACACAGAGCGGGGAGAGTTTAAAGAGCGGGAACACAGAGCGGGGAGAGTTTAAAGAGCGGGAACACAGAGCGGAGAGAGTTTAAAGAGCGGGAACACAGAGCGGAGAGAGTTTAAAGAGCGGGAACACAGAGCGGGGAGAGTTTAAAGAGCGGGAACACAGAGCGGGGAGAGTTTAAAGAGCGGGAACACAGAGCGGGGAGAGTTTAAAGAGCGGGAACACAGAGCGGAGAGAGTTTAAAGAGCGGGAACACAGAGCGGGGAGAGTTTAAAGAGCGGGAACACAGAGCGGAGAGAGTTTAAAGAGCGGGAACACAGAGCGGAGAGAGTTTAAAGAGCGGGAACACAGAGCGGGGAGAGTTTAAAGAGCGGGAACACAGAGCGGGGAGAGTTTAAAGAGCGGGAACACAGAGCGGGGAGAGTTTAAAGAGCGGGAACACAGAGCGGGGAGAGTTTAAAGAGCGGGAACACAGAGCGGGGAGAGTTTAAAGAGCGGGAACACAGAGCGGGGAGAGTTTAAAGAGCGGGAACACAGAGCGGGGAGAGTTTAAAGAGCGGGAACACAGAGCGGGGAGAGTTTAAAGAGCAGGAACACAGAGCGGGGAGAGTTTAAAGAGCGGGAACACAGAGCGGAGAGAGTTTAAAGAGCGGGAACACAGAGCAGAGAGAGTTTAAAGAGCGGGAACGCAGAGCGGGGAGAGTTTAAAGAGCGGGAACACAGAGCGGAGAGAGTTTAAAGAGCGGGAACACAGAGCGGAGAGAGTTTAAAGAGCGGGAACACAGAGCGGAGAGAGTTTAAAGAGCGGGAACACAGAGCGGAGAGAGTTTAAAGAGCGGGAACACAGAGCGGGGAGAGTTTAAAGAGCGGGAACACAGAGCGGGGGGAGTTTAAAGAGCGGGAACACAGAGCGGGGAGAGTTTAAAGAGCGGGAACACAGAGCGGGGGGAGTTTAAAGAGCGGGAACACAGAGCGGGGAGAGTTTAAAGAGCGGGAACACAGAGCGGGGGGAGTTTAAAGAACGGGAACACAGAGCGGAGAGAGTTTAAAGAGCGGGAACACAGAGCGGAGAGTGTTTAAAGAGCGGGAACACAGAGCGGAGAGAGTTTAAAGAGCGGGAACACAGAGCGGGGAGAGTTTAAAGAGCGGGAACACAGAGCGGGGGGAGTTTAAAGAGCGGGAACACAGAGCGGAGAGAGTTTATAGAGCGGGAACACAGAGCGGAGAGTGTTTAAAGAGCGGGAACACAGAGCGGGGGGAGTTTAAAGAGCGGGAACACAGAGCGGAGAGAGTTTATAGAGCGGGAACACAGAGCGGAGAGTGTTTAAAGAGCGGGAACACAGAGCGGAGAGAGTTTAAAGAGCGGGAACACAGAGCGGGGAGAGTTTAAAGAGCGGGAACACAGAGCGGGGAGAGTTTAAAGAGCGGGAACACAGAGCGGGGAGAGTTTAAAGAGCGGGAACACAGAGCGGGGAGAGTTTAAAGAGCGGGAACACAGAGCGGAGAGAGTTTAAAGAGCGGGAACACAGAGCGGAGAGTGTTTAAAGAGCGGGAACACAGAGCGGGGAGAGTTTAAAGAGCGGGAACACAGAGCAAGGAGAGTTTAAAGAGCGGGAACACAGAGCGGAGAGAGTTTAAAGAGCGGGAACACAGAGCGGGGAGAGTTTAAAGAGCGGGAACACAGAGCGGAGAGAGTTTAAAGAGCGGGAACACAGAGCGGGGGGAGTTTAAAGAGCGGGAACACAGAGCGGGGACAGTTTAAAGAGCGGGAACACAGAGCGGGGAGAGTTTAAAGAGCGGGAACACAGAGCGGGGGGAGTTTAAAGAGCGGGAACACAGAGCGGAGAGAGTTTAAAGAGCGGGAGCACAGAGCGGAGAGAGTTTAAAGAGCGGGAACACAGAGCGGGGAGAGTTTAAAGAGCGGGAACACAGAGCGGGGAGAGTTTAAAGAGCGGGAACACAGAGCGGAGAGATTTTAAAGAGCGGGAACACAGAGCGGGGAGAGTTTAAAGAGCGGGAACACAGAGCGGGGAGAGTTTAAAGAGCGGCAACACAGAGCGGGGAGAGTTTAAAGAGCGGGAACACAGAGCGGAGAGAGTTTAAAGAGCGGGAACACAGAGCGGGGAGAGTTTAAAGAGCGGGAACACAGAGCGGAGAGAGTTTAAAGAGCGGGAACACAGAGCGGGGAGAGTTTAAAGAGCGGGAACACAGAGCGGAGAGAGTTTAAAGAGCGGGAACACAGAGCGGGGACAGTTTAAAGAGCGGGAACACAGAGCGGGGAGAGTTTAAAGAGCGGGAACACAGAGCGGAGAGAGTTTAAAGAGCGGGAACACAGAGCGGGGAGAGTTTAAAGAGCGGGAACACAGAGCGGAGAGAGTTCAAAGAGCGGGAACACAGAGCGGGGAGAGTTTAAAGAGCGGGAACACAGAGCGGAGAGAGTTTAAAGAGCGGGAACACAGAGCGGAGAGAGTTTAAAGAGCGGGAACACAGAGCGGGGACAGTTTAAAGAGCGAGAACACAGAGCGGAGAGAGTTTAAAGAGCGGGAACACAGAGCGGGGAGAGTTTAAAGAGCGGGAACACAGAGCGGGGAGAGTTTAAAGAGCGGGAACACAGAGCGGGGAGAGTTTAAAGAGCGGGAACACAGAGCGGAGAGAGTTTAAAGAGCGGGAACACAGAGCGGGGACAGTTTAAAGAGCGGGAACACAGAGCGGAGAGAGTTTAAAGAGCGGGAACACAGAGCGGGGAGAGTTTAAAGAGCGGGAACACAGAGCGGGGAGAGTTTAAAGAGCGGGAACACAGAGCGGGGAGAGTTTAAAGAGCGGGAACACAGAGCGGGGAGAGTTTAAAGAGCGGGAACACAGAGCGGGGGGAGTTTAAAGAGCGGGAACACAGAGCGGGGGGAGTTTAAAGAGCGGGAACACAGAGCGGAGAGAGTTTAAAGAGCGGGAACACAGAGCGGAGAGAGTTTAAAGAGCGGGAACACAGAGCGGGGAGAGTTTAAAGAGCGGGAACACAGAGCAGGGAGAGTTTAAAGAGCGGGAACACAGAGCGGAGAGAGTTTAAAGAGCGGGAACACAGAGCGGGGAGAGTTTAAAGAGCGGGAACACAGAGCGGGGAGAGTTTAAAGAGCGGGAACACAGAGCGGGGAGAGTTTAAAGAGCGGGAACACAGAGCGGAGAGAGATTAAAGAGCGGGAACACAGAGCGGGGAGAGTTTAAAGAGCGGGAACACAGAGCGGGGAGAGTTTAAAGAGCGAGAACACAGAGCGGGGAGAGTTTAAAGAGCGGGAACACAGAGCGGAGAGAGTTTAAAGAGCGGGAACACAGAGCGGAGAGAGTTTAAAGAGCGGGAACACAGAGCGGGGAGAGTTTAAAGAGCGAGAACACAGAGCGGGGAGAGTTTAAAGAGCGAGAACACAGAGCGGGGAGAGTTTAAAGAGCGGGAACACAGAGCGGAGAGAGTTTAAAGAGCGGGAACACAGAGCGGGGATAGTTTAAAGAGCGGGAACACAGAGCGGAGAGAGTTTAAAGAGCGAGAACACAGAGCGGGGACAGTTTAAAGAGCGGGAACACAGAGCGGGGAGAGTTTAAAGAGCGGGAACACAGAGCGGGGAGAGTTTAAAGAGCGGGAACACAGAGCGGGGAGAGTTTAAAGATCGGGAACACAGAGCGGGGAGAGTTTAAAGAGCGGGAACACAGAGCGGAGAGAGTTTAAAGAGCGGGAACACAGAGCGGGGAGAGTTTAAAGAGCGGGAACCCAGAGCGGAGAGAGTTTAAAGAGCGGGAACACAGAGCGGGGGGAGTTTAAAGAGCGGGAACAATGAGCGGGGAGAGTTTAAAGAGCGGGAACACAGAGCGGGGAGAGTTTAAAGAGCAGGAACACAGAGCGGAGAAAGTTTAAAGAGCGGGAACACAGAGCGGAGAGAGTTTAAAGAGCGGGAACACAGAGCGGGGGGAGTTTAAAGAGCGGGAACACAGAGCGGGGGGAGTTTAAAGAGCGGGAACACAGAGCGGAGAGAGTTTAAAGAGCGGGAACACAGAGCGGGGAGAGTTTAAAGAGCGGGAACACAGATCGGGGAGAGTTTAAAGAGAGGGAACACAGAGCGGGGAGAGTTTAAAGAGCGGGAACACAGAGCGGAGAGAGTTTAAAGAGCGGGAACACAGAGCGGAGAGAGTTTAAAGAGCGGGAACACAGAGCGGGGAGAGTTTAAAGAGCGGGAACACAGAGCGGGGAGAGTTTAAAGAGCGGGAACACAGAGCGGGGAGAGTTTAAAGAGCGGGAACACAGAGCGGAGAGAGTTTAAAGAGCGGGAACACAGAGCGGGGAGAGTTTAAAGAGCGGGAACACAGAGCGGAGAGAGTTTAAAGAGCGGGAACACAGAGCGGAGAGAGTTTAAAGAGCGGGAACACAGAGCGGGGAGAGTTTAAAGAGCGGGAACACAGAGCGGAGAGAGTTTAAAGAGCGGGAACACAGAGCGGAGACAGTTTAAAGAGCGGGAACACAGAGCGGAGAGAGTTTAAAGAGCGGGAACACAGAGCGGAGAGAGTTTAAAGAGCGGGAACACAGAGCGGGGAGAGTTTAAAGAGCGGGAACACAGAGCGGAGAGAGTTTAAAGAGCGAGAACACAGAGCGGGGAGAGTTTAAAGAGCGGGAACACAGAGCGGAGACAGTTTAAAGAGCGGGAACACAGAGCGGGGAGAGTTTAAAGAGCGGGAACACAGAGCGGGGAGAGTTTAAAGAGCGGGAACACAGAGCGGAGAGAGTTTAAAGAGCGGGAACACAGAGCGGAGAGAGTTTAAAGAGCGGGAACACAGAGCGGGGAGAGTTTAAAGAGCGGGAACACAGAGCGGAGAGAGTTTAAAGATCGGGAACACAGAGCGGGGAGAGTTTAAAGAGCGGGAACACAGAGCGGAGAGAGTTTAAAGAGCGGGAACACAGAGCAGGGAGAGTTTAAAGATCGGGAACACAGAGCAGAGAGAGTTTAAAGAGCGGGAACACAGAACGGAGAGAGTTTAAAGAGCGGGAACACAGAGCGGGGAGAGTTTAAAGAGCGGGAACACAGAGCGGGGACAGTTTAACGAGCGGGAACACAGAGCGGGGAGAGTTTAAAGAGCAGGAACACAGAGCGGGGGGAGTTTAAAGATCGGGAACACAGAGCGGGGAGAGTTTAAAGAGCGGGAACACAGAGCGGGGAGAGTTTAAAGAGCGGGAACACAGAGCGGGGAGAGTTTAAAGAGCGGGAACACAGAACGGGGAGAGTTTAAAGAGCGGGAACACAGAGCGGGGAGAGTTTAAAGAGCGGGAACACAGAGCGGGGAGAGTTTAAAGAGCGGGAACACAGAGCGGAGAGAGTTTAAAGAGCGGGAACACAGAGCGGGGAGAGTTTAAAGAGCGGGAACACAGAGCGGGGGGAGTTTAAAGAGCGGGAACACAGAGCGGAGAGAGTTTAAAGAGCGGGAACACAGAGCGGGGAGAGTTTAAAGAGCGGGAACACAGAGCGGGGAGAGTTTAAAGAGCGGGAACACAGAGCGGGGAGAGTTTAAAGAGCGGGAACACAGAGCGGGGGGAGTTTAAAGAGCGGGAACACAGAGCGGGGAGAGTTTAAAGAGCGGGAACACAGAGCGGGGAGAGTTTAAAGAGCAGGAACACAGAGCGGAGAGAGTTTAAAGAGCAGGAACACAGAGCGGAGAGAGTTTAAAGAGCGGGAACACAGAGCGGAGAGAGTTTAAAGAGCGGGAACACAGAGCGGGGAGAGTTTAAAGAGCGGGAACACAGAGCGGGGGGAGTTTAAAGAGCGGGAACACAGAGCGGGGAGAGTTTAAAGAGCGGGAACACAGAGCGGGGAGAGTTTAAAGAGCGGGAACACAGAGCGGGGAGAGTTTAAAGAGCGGGAACACAGAGCGGGGAGAGTTTAAAGAGCGGGAACACAGAGCGGAGAGAGTTTAAAGAGCAGGAACAAAGAGCGGAGAGAGTTTAAAGAGCAGGAACACAGAGCGGAGAGACTTTAAAGAGCGGGAACACAGAGCGGGGACAGTTTAAAGAGCGGGAACACAGAGCGGGGAGAGTTTAAAGAGCGGGAACACAGAGCGGGGAGAGTTTAAAGAGCAGGAACACAGAGCGGGGGGAGTTTAAAGATCGGGAACACAGAGCGGGGAGAGTTTAAAGAGCGGGAACACAGAGCAGAGAGAGTTTAAAGAGCGGGAACACAGAGCGGGGAGAGTTTAAAGAGCGGGAACACAGAGCGGGGAGAGTTTAAAGAGCGGGAACACAGAGCGGGGAGAGTTTAAAGAGCGGGAACACAGAGCGGAGAGAGTTTAAAGAGCGGGAACACAGAGCGGGGAGAGTTTAAAGAGCGGGAACACAGAGCGGAGAGAGTTTAAAGAGCGGGAACACAGAGCGGGGAGAGTTTAAAGAGCGGGAACACAGAGCGGAGAGAGTTTAAAGAGCGGGAACACAGAGCGGAGAGAGTTTAAAGAGCGGGAACACAGAGCGGAGAGAGTTTAAAGAGCGGGAACACAGAGCGGGGAGAGTTTAAAGAGCGGGAACACAGAGCGGGGAGAGTTTAAAGAGCGGGAACACAGAGCGGAGAGAGTTTAAAGAGCGGGAACACAGAGCGGGGACAGTTTAAAGAGCGGGAACACAGAGCGGGGAGAGTTTAAAGAGCGGGAACACAGAGCGGGGAGAGTTTAAAGAGCGGGAACACAGAGCGGGGACAGTTTAAAGAGCGGGAACACAGAGCGGGGAGAGTTTAAAGAGCGGGAACACAGAGCGGGGAGAGTTTAAAGAGCAGGAACACAGAGCGGAGAGAGTTTAAAGAGCGGGAACACAGAGCGGAGAGAGTTTAAAGAGCGGGAACACAGAGCGGGGAGAGTTTAAAGAGCGGGAACACAGAGCGGGGAGAGTTTAAAGAGCGGGAACACAGAGCGGAGAGAGTTTAAAGAGCGGGAACACAGAGCGGAGAGTGTTTAAAGAGCGGGAACACAGAGCGGGGAGAGTTTAAAGAGCGGGAACACAGAGCGGGGAGAGTTTGAAGAGCGAGAACACAGAGCGGAGAGAGTTTAAAGAGCGGGAACACAGAGCGGGGAGAGTTTAAAGAGCGGGAACACAGAGCGGAGAGAGTTTAAAGAGCGGGAACACAGAGCGGGGAGAGTTTAAAGAGCGGGAACACAGAGCGGAGAGAGTTTAAAGAGCGGGAACACAGAGCGGGGAGAGTTTAAAGAGCGGGAACACAGAGCGGGGAGAGTTTAAAGAGCGGGAACACAGAGCGGGGAGAGTTTAAAGAGCGGGAACACAGAGCGGGGAGAGTTTAAAGAGCGGGAACACAGAGCGGGGAGAGTTTAAAGAGCGGGAACACAGAGCGGGGAGAGTTTAAAGAGCGGGAACACCGAGCGGGGACAGTTTAAAGAGCGGGAACACAGAGCGGGGAGAGTTTAAAGAGCGGGAGCACAGAGCGGAGAGAGTTTAAAGAGCGGGAACACAGAGCGGGGAGAGTTTAAAGAGCGGGAACACAGAGCGGAGAGAGTTTAAAGAGCGGGAACACAGAGCGGAGAGAGTTTAAAGAGCGGGAACACAGAGCGGGGAGAGTTTAAAGAGCGGGAGCACAGAGCGGGGAGAGTTTAAAGAGCGGGAACACAGAGCGGGGAGAGTTTAAAGAGCGGGAACACAGAACGGGGAGAGTTTAAAGAGCGGGAACACAGAGCGGGGACAGTTTAAAGAGCGGGAACACAGAGCGGAGAGAGTTTAAAGAGCGGGAGCACAGAGCGGGGAGAGTTTAAAGAGCGGGAACACAGAGCGCGGAGAGTTTAAAGAGCGGGAACACAGAGCGGAGAGAGTTTAAAGAGCGGGAGCACAGAGCGGGGAGAGTTTAAAGAGCGGGAACACAGAACGGGGAGAGTTTAAAGAGCGGGAACACAGAGCGGGGACAGTTTAAAGAGCGGGAACACAGAGCGGGGAGAGTTTAAAGAGCGGGAACACAGAGCGGGGAGAGTTTAAAGAGCGGGAACACAGAACGGGGAGAGTTTAAAGAGCGGGAACACAGAGCGGGGACAGTTTAAAGAGCGGGAACACAGAGCGGGGAGAGTTTAAAGAGCGGGAACACAGAGCGGAGAGAGTTTAAAGAGCGGGAACACAGAGCGGAGAGAGTTTAAAGAGCGGGAACACAGAGCGGGGAGAGTTTAAAGAGCGGGAACACAGAGCGGGGAGAGTTTAAAGAGCGGGAACACAGAGCGGGGAGAGTTTAAAGAGCGGGAACACAGAGCGGAGAGAGTTTAAAGAGCGGGAACACAGAGCGGGGAGAGTTTAAAGAGCGGGAATACAGAGCGGGGAGAGTTTAAAGAGCGGGAACACAGAGCGGGGACAGTTTAAAGAGCGGGAACACAGAGCGGGGAGAGTTTAAAGAGCGGGAACACAGAGCGGAGAGAGTTTAAAGAGCGGGAACACAGAGCGGAGAGAGTTTAAAGAGCGAGAACACAGAGCGGGGACAGTTTAAAGAGCGGGAACACAGAGCGGGGACAGTTTAAAGAGCGGGAACACAGAGCGGGGAGAGTTTAAAGAGCGAGAACACAGAGCGGGGACAGTTTAAAGAGCGGGAACACAGAGCGGGGACAGTTTAAAGAGCGGGAACACAGAGCGGGGAGAGTTTAAAGAGCGGGAACACAGAGCGGGGAGAGTTTAAAGAGCGGGAACACAGAGCGGAGAGAGTTTAAAGAGCGGGAACACAGAGCGGGGAGAGTTTAAAGAGCGGGAACACAGAGCGGGGAGAGTTTAAAGAGCGGGAACACAGAGCGGGGAGAGTTTAAAGAGCGGGAACACAGAGCGGGGAGAGTTTAAAGAGCGGGAACACAGAGCGGGGAGAGTTTAAAGAGCGAGAACACAGAGCGGAGAGAGATTAAAGAGCGGGAACACAGAGCGGGGAGAGTTTAAAGAGCGGGAACACAGAGCGGGGAGAGATTAAAGAGCGGGAACACTGAGCAGAGAGAGTTTAAAGAGCGGGAACACAGAGCGGAGAGAGTTTAAAGAGCGGGAACACAGAGCGGGGAGAGTTTAAAGAGCGGGAAAACAGAGCAGAGAGAGTTTAAAGAGCGGGAACACAGAGCGGAGAGAGTTTAAAGAGCGGGAACACAGAGCGGAGAGAGTTTAATGAGCGGGAACACCGAGCGGAGAGAGTTTAAAGAGCGGGAACACAGAGCGGGGAGAGTTTAAAGAGCGGGAACACAGAGCGGGGAGAGTTTAAAGAGCGGGAACACAGAGCGGAGAGAGTTTAAAGAGCGGGAACACAGAGCGGGGAGAGTTTAAAGAGCGGGAACACAGAGCGGAGAGAGTTTAAAGATCGGGAACACAGAGCGGGGAGAGTTTAAAGAGCGGGAACACAGAGCGGGCGGAGTTTACAGAGCGGGAACACAGAGCGGAGAGAGTTTAAAGAGCGGGAACACAGAGCGGGGAGAGTTTAAAGAGCGGGAACACAGAGCGGGGAGAGTTTAAAGAGCGGGAACACAGAGCGGGGAGAGTTTAAAGAGCGGGAACACAGAGCGGAGAGAGTTTAAAGAGCGGGAACACAGAGCGGGGAGAGTTTAAAGAGCGGGAACACAGAGCGGAGAGAGTTTAAAGAGCGGGAACACAGAGCGGGCGGAGTTTACAGAGCGGGAACACAGAGCGGGGAGAGTTTAAAGAGCAGGAACACAGAGCGGAGAGAGTTTAAAGAGCGGGAACACAGAGCGGAGAGAGTTTAAAGAGCGGGAACACAGAGCGGGGAGAGTTTAAAGAGCAGGAACACAGAGCGGAGAGAGTTTAAAGAGCGGGAACACAGAGCGGAGAGAGTTTAAAGAGCGGGAACACAGAGCGGGGAGAGATTAAAGAGCGGGAACACAGAGCGGGGAGAGATTAAAGAGCGGGAACACAGAGCGGGGAGAGTTTAAAGAGCGGGAACACAGAGCGGGGAGAGTTTAAAGAGCGGGAACACAGAGCGGGGGGAGTTTAAAGAGCGGGAACACAGAGCGGGGAGAGTTTAAAGAGCGGGAACACAGAGCGGAGAGAGTTTAAAGAGCGGGAACACAGAGCGGGGAGAGATTAAAGAGCGGGAACACAGAGCGGAGAGAGTTTAAAGAGCGGGAACACAGAGCGGGGAGAGTTTAAAGAGCGGGAACACAGAGCGGGGAGAGTTTAAAGAGCGGGAACACAGAGCGGAGAGAGTTTAAAGAGCGGGAACACAGAGCGGAGAGAGTTTAAAGAGCGGGAACACAGAGCGGAGAGAGTTTAAAGAGCGGGAACACAGAGCAGAGAGAGTTTAAAGAGCGGGAACACAGAGCGGAGAGAGTTTAAAGAGCGGGAACACAGAGCGGGCGGAGTTTACAGAGCGGGAACACAGAGCGGGGAGAGTTTAAAGAGCGGGAACACAGAGCGGGGAGAGTTTAAAGAGCGGGAACACAGAGCGGGCGGAGTTTACAGAGCGGGAACACAGAGCGGGGAGAGTTTAAAGAGCGGGAACACAGAGCGGGGAGAGTTTAAAGAGCGGGAACACAGAGCGGAGAGAGTTTAAAGAGCGGGAACACAGAGCGGGGAGAGTTTAAAGAGCGGGAACACAGAGCGGAGAGAGTTTAAAGAGCGGGAACACAGAGCGGGGAGAGTTTAAAGAGCGGGAACACAGAGCGGAGAGAGTTTAAAGAGCGGGAACACAGAGCGGGGAGAGATTAAAGAGCGGGAACACAGAGCGGGGAGAGTTTAAAGAGCGGGAACACAGAGCGGGGAGAGTTTAAAGAGCGGGAACACAGAGCGGGGAGAGTTTAAAGAGCGGGAACACAGAGCGGAGAGAGTTTAAAGAGCGGGAACACAGAGCGGAGAGAGTTTAAAGAGCGGGAACACAGAGCGGAGAGAGTTTAAAGAGCGGGAACACAGAGCGGAGAGAGTTTAAAGAGCGGGAACACAGAGCGGAGAGAGTTTAAAGAGCGGGAACACAGAGCGGAGAGAGTTTAAAGAGCGGGAACACAGAGCGGAGAGAGTTTAAAGAGCGGGAACACAGAGCGGGGAGAGTTTAAAGAGCGGGAACACAGAGCGGGGAGAGTTTAAAGAGCGGGAACACAGAGCGGGGGGAGTTTAAAGAGCGGGAACACAGAGCGGGGAGAGTTTAAAGAGCGGGAACACAGAGCGGGGAGAGTTTAAAGAGCGGGAACACAGAGCGGGGGCAGTTTAAAGAGCGGGAACACAGAGCGGAGAGAGTTTAAAGAGCGGGAACACAGAGCGGGGAGAGTTTAAAGAGCGGGAACACAGAGCGGGGGCAGTTTAAAGAGCGGGAACACAGAGCGGGGAGAGTTTAAAGAGCGGGAACACAGAGCGGGGGCAGTTTAAAGAGCGGGAACACAGAGCGGAGAGAGTTTAAAGAGCGGGAACACAGAGCGGGGAGAGTTTAAAGAGCGGGAACACAGAGCGGGGAGAGTTTAAAGAGCGGGAACACAGAGCGGGGAGAGTTTAAAGAGCGGGAACACAGAGCGGGGAGAGTTTAAAGAGCGGGAACACAGAGCGGAGAGAGTTTAAAGAGCGGGAACACAGAGCGGGGAGAGTTTAAAGAGCGGGAACACAGAGCGGGGAGAGTTTAAAGAGCGGGAACACAGAGCGGAGAGAGTTTAAAGAGCGGGAACACAGAGCGGGGAGAGTTTAAAGAGCGGGAACACAGAGCGGGGGGAGTTTAAAGAGCGGGAACACAGAGCGGAGAGAGTTTAAAGATCGGGAACACAGAGCGGGGATAGTTTAAAGAGCGGGAACACAGAGCGGGGAGAGTTTAAAGAGCGGGAACACAGAGCGGGGAGAGTTTAAAGATCGGGAACACAGAGCGGAGAGTTTAAAGAGCGGGAACACAGAGCGGGGAGAGTTTAAAGAGCGGGAACACAGAGCGGGGGGAGTTTAAAGAGCGGGAACACAGAGCGGAGAGAGTTTAAAGATCGGGAACACAGAGCGGGGAGAGTTTAAAGAGCGGGAACACAGAGCGGAGAGAGTTTAAAGATCGGGAACACAGAGCGGGGAGAGTTTAAAGAGCGGGAACACAGAGCGGAGAGAGTTTAAAGATCGGGAACACAGAGCGGGGAGAGTTTAAAGAGCGGGAACACAGAGCGGGGAGAGTTTAAAGAGCGGGAACACAGAGCGGGGAGAGTTTAAAGAGCGGGAACACAGAGCGGGGAGAGTTTAAAGATCAGGAACACAGAGCGGAGAGAGTTTAAAGAGCGAGAACACAGAGCGGGGAGAGTTTAAAGAGCGGGAACACAGAGCGGGGGAGTTTAAAGAGCGGGAACACAGAGCGGAGAGAGTTTAAAGATCGGGAACACAGAGCGGGGAGAGTTTAAAGAGCGGGAACACAGAGCGGAGAGAGTTTAAAGAGCGGGAACACAGAGCGGGGAGAGTTTAAAGAGCGGGAACACAGAGCGGAGAGAGTTTAAAGAGCGGGAACACAGAGCGGGGAGAGTTTAAAGAGCGGGAACACAGAGCGGAGAGAGTTTAAAGATCGGGAACACAGAGCGGGGAGAGTTTAAAGAGCGGGAACACAGAGCGGGGAGAGTTTAAAGAGCGGGAACACAGAGCGGGGAGAGTTTAAAGAGCGGGAACACAGAGCGGGGAGAGTTTAAAGAGCGGGAACACAGAGCGGGGAGAGTTTAAAGATCAGGAACACAGAGCGGAGAGAGTTTAAAGATCGGGAACACAGAGCGGAGAGAGTTTAAAGAGCGGGAACACAGAGCGGGGGGAGTTTCTGGAGAATGATAATTTTAACTGCACAGTAGTTCGCACTGCTGCCTCATAACGCTCGGGACCTGGGTTCTGTCTGTGTGAAGTCTGCACGTTGTCACTGTGTCTGCGTGGGTTTCCTCCGGGTGCTCCCGTTTCCTCCCTCAGTCCAACGATGTGTTGGTTCGGTGCACTGGCCATGCTAAATTCTCTCTCCGCGTACCCCAACAGGTGCCGGAGTGTGACAACTTGGGGATTTTCACAGTAACTTCACTGCAGTGTCAATGTAAGGCTACTTGTGACAGTCGTAAATAAACTTTAAACGTGAATGGAGCTCCTGCTGCCTGGGTTTGTTGAGTTGGGATGTATTCATGGGGTGAGTTTGTACAGTTTCCCCCCACCCTCCCACCCTCCCAAGCCCGTTACCATGTGTTTACACAGCTCTGCTTACTGTAGACTGGGCAATGCTGGTGTCTGGACCGCGGTCTCTGAGCCCCTGCTTTGCTCCCTCTGCTTCTGTCCTTCCTGAACAACGCGAGCGATGTCTGCCGAGGTGTCCCCGCCTGGTGAAAGAACAGAAACTCGGGACGTGACGGGTCACTGACAAACACTCGCTCCAGTCCTACACAATCACAGGGGCAAATTTTATAACCTTCCCCCCCTCCCACTCCCTCTGGTGTATTGAACGTGGAGGTTGGGGTGGGGGGGTGGGCTGCAGGGTGAGTTGGTCACGTACAATCAAGCCCCCTGTCCACCCGCCCACCCCTGGCCTCTCCCCCATATTACAGAGGGAGGCCATGGCATCAGTGAGGCTGAGTGAGACCCTCACTCAACACCTGGAGCCTCATTCTGCCTCGACTGTGGGAGTGAATGGGGCTGGGGGGGGGAGGCGGGGCTGGGGGGGGTGGGGGAGACGGGGCTGGGGGGGGGCCGGGGGGAGACGGGGCTGGGGGGGGAGGAGACGGGGCTGGGGGGGGAGGAGACGGGGCTGGGGGGGGAGGAGACGGGGCTGGGGGGGGAGGAGACGGGGCTGGGGGGGGAGGAGACGGGGCTGGGGGGGGAGGAGACGGGGCTGGGGGGGGAGGAGACGGGGCTGGGGCGGGAGACGGGGCTGGGGGGGAGGAGACGGGGCTGGGGGGAGGAGACGGGGCTGGGGGGAGGAGACGGGGCTGGGGGGGGAGGAGACGGGGCTGGGGGGGGAGGAGACGGGGCTGGGGGGGAGGAGACGGGGCTGGGGGGGAGGAGACGGGGCTGGGGCGGGAGGAGACGGGTCTGGGGCGGGAGACGGGGCTGGGGGGGAGGAGACGGGGCTGGGGGGGGAGGAGACGGGGCTGGGGGGGGAGGAGACGGGGCTGGGGGGGGAGGAGACGGGGCTGGGGGGGGAGGAGACGGGGCTGGGGGGGGAGGAGACGGGGCTGGGGGGGGAGGAGACGGGGCTGGGGGGGGAGGAGACGGGGCTGGGGGGGGGAGGAGACGGGGCTGGGGGGGGAGGAGACGGGCTGGTGGGGGAGGAGACGGGGCTGGGGCGGGAGGAGACGGGGCTGGGGCGGGAGGAGACGGGGCTGGGGCGGGAGGAGACGGGGCTGGGGCGGGAGGAGACGGGGCTGGGGCGGGAGGAGACGGGGCTGGGGCGGGAGGAGACGGGGCTGGGGGGGAGGAGACGGGGCTGGGGGGGAGGAGACGGGGCTGGGGGGGGAGACGGGGCTGGGGGGGGAGACGGGGCTGGGGGGGGAGACGGGGCTGGGGGGGGAGACGGGGCTGGGGGGGGGAGACGGGGCTGGGGGGGGGAGACGGGGCTGGGGGGGGGAGACGGGGCTGGGGGGGGAGACGGGGCTGGGGGGGGAGACGGGGCTGGGGGGGGGAGACGGGGCTGGGGGGGGGAGACGGGGCTGGGGGGGGAGACGGGGCTGGGGGGGGAGACGGGGCTGGGGGGGGAGACGGGGCTGGGGGGGGGAGGAGACGGGGCTGGGGGGGGAGGAGACGGGGCTGGGGGGGGAGGAGACGGGGCTGGGGGGGGAGGAGACGGGGCTGGGGGGGGAGGAGACGGGGCTGGGGGGGGAGGAGACGGGGCTGGGGGGGAGGAGACGGGGCTGGGGGGGGAGGAGACGGGGCTGGGGGGGGAGGAGACGGGGCTGGGGGGGGAGGAGACGGGGCTGGGGGGGAGGAGACGGGGCTGGGGGGGAGGAGACGGGGCTGGGGGGGGAGGAGACGGGGCTGGGGGGGAGGAGACGGGGCTGGGGGGGGAGGAGACGGGGCTGGGGGGGGAGGAGACGGGGCTGGGGGGGGAGGAGACGGGGCTGGGGGGGGAGGAGACGGGGCTGGGGGGGGAGGAGACGGGGCTGGGGGGGGAGGAGACGGGCTGGGGGGGGAGGAGACGGGGCTGGGGGGGGAGGAGACGGGGCTGGGGGGGAGGAGACGGGGCTGGGGGGGAGGAGACGGGGCTGGGGGGGGAGGAGACGGGGCTGGGGGGGGAGGAGACGGGGCTGGGGGGGGAGGAGACGGGGCTGGGGGGGGAGGAGACGGGGCTGGGGGGGGAGGAGACGGGGCTGGGGGGGGAGGAGACGGGGCTGGGGGGGGAGGAGACGGGGCTGGGGGGGAGGAGACGGGGCTGGGGGGGAGGAGACGGGGCTGGGGGGGGAGGAGACGGGGCTGGGGGGGGAGGAGACGGGGCTGGGGGGGGAGGAGACGGGGCTGGGGGGGGAGGAGACGGGGCTGGGGGGGGAGGAGACGGGGCTGGGGGGGGAGGAGACGGGGCTGGGGGTGGGGGGGGAGACGGGGCTGGGGGTGGGGGGGGAGACGGGGCTGGGGGGGGGAGACGGGGCTGGCCAGTCCAGCAGCTTTGACTGATGGGGTGATGGAGAGCGGGAAGGGAGGCTGGGGACTGGGAATGGGACTGGGAATGGGAATGGGAGCAGGAGTGGGAAGTGGAACGGGAATGGGATCTTTCCACCCACCAACACACAATTTCTAGGGTCTCGGTTGCCTTCCCAGACAGAATTCCCGGATTTACCACAGATATCCGTGTCCTTCCTGGGCAGCGCTCGGAGCTCTGGCAGTGGTTGCCGTTGGCACTCCGGAGGAGCTGGCCAATCAGATTGCTCAGCGGTGTTTGGGGTGGGCTTTGCTGTGCCCGGGGGCTGTGGCGGCAGCGGGGGAGGGGGTGGGGGGGGTGGGGGTGCAGGAAGGCGGCCACTCCCCCCTCCACAGCCCATCACCCCCCCCCCGCGGGTGGCCAGAGTTAAAGCTGGCAAGGTGCTGACAGAGATTTTGACCCTAAGAGGAGGGGGCAGGGATACCATCCTCTGTAAAATTCACCTCAGAGTCATTTACAGGACAGCTCAAGGCCATTCGGCCCTTTGTGGCTATTCGCTGCAGAGCGGGAGTCCCAGTCACCCTTTCCATCCCTGCGGCCTTCCAACTATCCATCCATTGGATTGGACATGATAGACCAAGGAACACTCATCCCCATTGGCCGATGGTGGCAGGATTAAGGCTTTGGTTAAGAGGTACAGGGGGAATGAGAGGAGGAACATCTCACACGGCCAACGGGAATGACCAGGAACTCCCTGCCCACGAGGATCGGAATACCTGAAGGGACTGCTTGTGGATATCTGGAGGCCAGTCTGTGAGCTGTCTTGTGACAGTCGGTATTGTGTGTGATATCCCCTCTTGCTGTTGCAGCCTGTTCATTCTCCTCTGTCGCCGCCTGTAGTTTGCAAACCAGTTGTAAATTTGCTGTTTTCTGAGACCGGTATCTTTGATCAGCTGTTCCTACACACAAGCAGATAGACAGGTGTAGGTAAAACTCAGTCACCAGCACCCCCCCACACCTCCCCCCCCCCCCCCCCCCCCAGGAAAGAGAACACACAGAGTACACACACAACACTCAGTGTACACCCAGAGTACACACACAACACTCAGTGTACACCCAGAGTACACACACCATACTCAGTGTATACTCAGAGTGCACACACGAGACTTGGTGTATATTCAGAGTACACACACAGCACTCAGTGTATTCCTGGAGCACATGCACAGCACTCGGTGTCCACCCAGAGTACACGCAGAGCACTCAGTATATTCCCGGAGTACATATACAACACTCATTATACACCAGGAGTACACACAAAGCACTCAGTGTCTTCCCTGCGTACACGCACAGCACTCAGTGTCCACCCAGAGTACACGCACAGCACTCAGTGTCCACCCAGAGTACACGCACAGCACTCAGTGTCCACCCAGAGTACACGCACAGCACTCAGTGTCCACCCAGAGTACACGCACAGCACTCAGTGTACTCCCGGAGTACACACACAGCACTCAGTGTACTCCCGGAGTACACACACAGCACTCAGTGTACACCAGGAGTACACACACAGCACTCAGTGTACACCAGGAGTACACACACAGCACTCAGTGTACACCAGGAGTACACACACTAAGAATATAGCACACAGTGTATACTAGGTGGTGACTTTTACCGGGGGTGGGGGTGTAATATGTTGTTTCCACCTCACTGTCGAGATGCCAATTGATTTAAGCCAGGGTACCTGGCACTGGTGTGGGGCTGGCAGTGGGAGGGTGTCTGTCCTCGAGATCAATCTGATTGGCTGACACCTCCTGCAGTGTCAGGTGGGCCACAGCCAGCCAATCGAAGGACACCCCAACCTGATTGGTGGGTCAGTCCGAGCTGCTGCCCCACCAGAGTCAGGAGGACATCACCAACCCCGGAGACCTGGACCTCAATCTGGGCAGGGGGTCCGTCGTGCAGACGAGATGCTAAACCAGGACCCCCCCCGCCCCACCCCCACCCCCACCCCCCCACACCCCCGGACACAGGCGGACGTGATAGATCCGACTGCGCTATTCTGTGGAAGCGACTCCCGCTGCTCATCCCCGGATCTTGGTCAAGGTTTCTCCTGCAGCTCGCGTCATTTAGAAAATGCTGATCTGAGCGTTATTGCTGTGCGTGGGATCTTGCTGTGCACCAGCTGGCTGCTGCGTTCCCGGTGTTACGGTACCGATTAAGCTTCCAGAGTATTTCATGTGTAAAGCGCCCCTCGGGACGACCTGAAGCTTGGAAGGGCGCTATACAAAGTCTGTCTGCCTTTACCCTCTCGGTCACACTGGGGCTGATGTTGTTTTCTTCAGCCCAGGCCGTCAGGTACCGCCTCGCCTCAACGGACAGCTTCCTCGTCTTGGCTTCCCCTGGACAGAGGGACCAGGGTGGAGGATTCCTAGAAGACGTACGGAATATCGTTATTAAATACACCAGCTCTCTGACACAACCCGGCGTCCAATTTCCACTCGCGATAAACTTACTCTTCCCCCGCGATGTCACCCGCTACACACACCCATTCCTCCAATTTACATAAGAACATAAGAAATAGGAGCAGGAGTAGGCCATCTAGCCCTTCGAGCCTGCCCCGCCATTCAATAAGATCATGGCTGATCTGTCGTGGCTCAGTTCCACTTTCCCGCCCTCTCCCCATAACCCTTAATCCCCTCTCTTATCAAAAACCCATCAAGTCTTAAATATATTTAGCGAGGCAGCCTCCACCACTTCAACGGGTAGAGAATTCCAGAGATTCACCACCCTTTGAGTGAAGAAGTTCCTCCTCAACTCCGTTCTAAACCACCCTCCCTTTATCTTGAGGCTGTGCCCCCTAGTCCTACTGTCCTTTCTGAGCGGGAAGAGTCTCTCCACCTCTATCCTATCCGTCCCATTCAACATCTTATACGTCTCAATGAGATCTCCCCTCATTCTTCTAAACTCTAACGAGTACAAGCCTAGTTTATTCAGCCTCTCCTCATAGCTCAACCCCCTCAACTCTGGTATCAGCCTAGTAAACCTCCTCTGCACTCCCTCCAAGGCCAAAATATCCTTGCGTAAGTGCGGCGACCAGAACTGCACACAGTACTCCAGCTGCAGCCTCACCAGTGCCCTGTACAGCTGCAGCAAGACCTCCCTACTTTTATATTCAATCCCCCTCGCTATGAAGGCCAGCATCCCATTCGCCTTCCTGACCACCTGCTGCACCTGCAAACTGGGTTTTTGCGACTCATGCACAAGGACCCCGAGGTCCCTCTGCACCGTCGACATTTAAGAGTCAAAGGTAAAGTCGCCAAGGTCCCAGATGACCATAGGCTGACTGGTGGTGGTTTAAACTGAGGATCTCCACACCTCTGACAAGGGGCAAGGTGAGGTCTTCAAGAATAGCCCCAGCTGGTACGGGAATTGAACCTGCACTGCTGGCGTTGCTCTGCATCACCAACCAGCCAACTGAGCGACACCAACCCCCAGGCAAGGGGGCTGACACATTACAGACTACTGTGTAAAATTAAAATTGTGGGTAATGTCTCGAGATGACTAGAAAGCTGGTTAGCAGATAGGAAGTGTCTTTTCCTGATTGGCAGTCAGTGACCAGTGGGATTCTGCAGGGATCTGTGCTAGGACCCCAACTGTTCACATTATATGTGAATGATTTGGAAGAGGGAACTGAATGTATTATCTCCAAATTTGCAGATGATACAAAGTTGGGCGGGAGGATAAGCTGTGAGGAGGATGCAGAGATGCTTCAGCGTGATTTGGACAGGCTGAGTGTGTGTGTATCTGCATGGTAGATGCAGTATAATGCGGATAAATGTGAGGTTATCCACTTCAGCAGCAATAATAGGACGACAGATTATTATTTGAATTAGTGTAAATTGAGAGTGGTAGATACTCAGTGAGACCTTGGTGCCCTTGTACATCAGCTGCTGAAAGTAAGAGTGCAGGGACAGCAGGCAGTAAAGGCGGCAAATGGTATGCTGATCTTCATAGCGAGAGATTTGAGTATAAAGATAGGGATGTTTTGCTGCAATTGTATAGGTGAGGCCACACTTGAAATATTGTGTGCAGTTTTGGTGTCCTTATCTGAGGAAGAATGTCCTTGCTATAGAGGGAGTGCAGCAAAGGTTTACCGGGCTGATTCCTGGGTTGGCAGGTCCATCATCTGAGGAGAGACTAAATTGGTTAGGATTATATTCACTGGAGTTTAGAAGAGTGAGAGGGGATCTCATAGAAACTTATAAAATTCTAACAGGGTTAGATTGGGTAGATTCAGAAAGAATGTTCCCGATCGTGGGGCGAGTCTAGAACCAGGGGTCAGAGTTTGAGGATAAGAGGCAAACCTTTTAGGATTGAGGTGAGGAGAAATTTCTTCACCCAAAGAGTGGCGAATGTGTGGGAAGTAGTTGAGGCCAAAACATTGTCTGATTTCAAGAAGAAATTAGATATAGCTCTTGGGGCTAAAGGGATTAAGGGATATGGCAGCGGGGGGGGGGGGGGGGGGGGGGGGGGGGGGCGCGTGGGGGGTGTTCTGATTATTGAAGTTGGTGATCAACCATGATCAAAATAAATGGTGGAGCAGCTCGAAGGACTGAATGGCCTCCTCCTGCTTTTAGTTTCTATGATTCTAAAGGAGTAAAACACACTTACACACTGAATCATACACCAGTATTATACACTGGTCTAAGCTGAGTGAAGGTATCTCCACCAGAAATAGTAAAGCGACAATGCAGTGTACCCTCCCTGTGTGATTCCTGCTGCCATTGACATGCCAGTGGAGACAGCGCTGTAGTGGTAGTGTAGGTGGCACGGCGGTTAGCACTGCTGCCTCACCGCACAAGGGACCCGGGTTTGATCCCAGCCTTGGGTGACTGTACGAAGTCTGCACGTTCTCCCCGTGTCTGCGTGGGTTTCCTCCAGGTGCTCCGGTTTCCTCCAGAGATGTGCGGGTTAGATGGATTAGCCATGGGAAACGTGTGAAGTATGGGGATAGGGTGGGGGAGAGGTCCTGTGTAAGTTACTCTCTCTGTCGGAGAGACTGTGCAGTTTCGATGCGTTGAATGGCCCCTTTCGCACTGTGGGGATTCTATGATTGTTGCTGGACTGGTAATCCAGAGAACCAAGGGTTCAAATCCCGCCACAGCAGATGGTGAAATTTGAATTCAGTAAAAAAAAATCTGGAATTAAGAATCTACTGATGACCACTGTCGATTGTCGGAAAAACCCATCTGGTTCACTAATGCCTTTTCGGGAAGGAAATCTGCCGTTCTTACCCGGTCTGGCCTACATGTGACTCCAGAGCCACAGCAATGTGGTTGATTCTTAACTGCCCTCTGAAATAGTCTCAGCCAATCGTTTAGGGATGGGCATCACACACTGGCCTTCCCAGTAACACTCACAAACCGAGATTTCAAACAATGAAACTGAAAAGTGGTGAGGAGCTTTGAAAACAGTTGCACATTGATAAAACAGAGAGGGAGTAGGAACGTAGGACGCACTTTCATACGAAGTAGTTAGTGATTTTTTTTATTCCTATGCCAGGAGAAGCAGTTATTGTATAATATTGAGGTTAACAATGCATTAAACGGCTTCAGCTGGTGCAGTGTAAATGTCAATGATGCCACCAGAGCTCTCAAAACAAACACAGAAAAGAACATAGAAAAACTACAGCACAAACAGGCCCTTTGGCCCACAAGTTGCTCCAATGATATCCCTACTTACTAGGCTTACCTATAACCCTCAATTCTATTAAATCCCATATACTCATGCAGAAGTCTTTTAAAAGACCCCAGTGAGTTCGCCTCCACCACCACCGACGGCAGCCGATTCCACTCACTCACCACCCCCTGAGTGAAAAACTTACCCCTGACATCTCCTCTGTACCTGCTCCCCAGCACCTTAAACCTGTGTCCTCTCGTAGCGACCACTTCAGCCCTGGGAAATAGCCTCTGAGAATCCACCCTATCTATACCTCTCAACATTTTATAAACCTCTATCAGGTCACCTCTCAACTTTTGTCTCTCCAGGGAGAAAAGACCGAGCTCCCTCAACCTATCCTCATAAGGCATGCCTCCCAATCCAGGCAATATCCTTGTAAATCTCCTCTGCACCCTCTCAATAGCTTCCACATCCTTCCAATAGTGAGGCGACCAGAACCGCGCACAGTACTCCAAGTGGGGTCTGACAAGGGTCTTATAAAGTTGCAGCATTACCTCCCGACTCCTAAACTCAATCCCTCGATTAATGAAGGCCAGTACACATACGCCTTCTTGACCACATCCTCCACCTGCGAGGCTGATTTAAGAGTCCTGTGGACCTGGACCCCAAGGTTCAATATATCGATAATGGCCTGACCTGGATAGCTACAGTCACAACCTGAGCCGTCCCTCCTGTCCCACTTGTGGCCTCATCTTCCTTGGCCCATCCTCAGGCAATTGAAGGTTCTCCAGATTTTCCACGGGAGGTCGAAACCTGGGACTTCACCACCCGGGTCAGTTTCCAGGTTACTAACCACGAGTTGTCAAGGACAGCAGAGGGAATTTGTGTGCGGAGCCAGATGAGGTGGGTGAGGTCTTTAACAAGTACTTTGCATCAAAGGAGAAGGATATGGTGGATAGGGGTGTGGAAGGGAGGATGTTGACATTCTAGGACATGTTGAGATAAAAAGGGAGGAAGTATTGGAAGTTTTGTCCCCAGATCGGGTCAATCCCAGAATACTGAGAGGCGGGGGTAGGAATTCCTGAGGCCTTGGTCAAAATCTTTGCCTCCTCTTTAGCCACAGGCAAGATACCAGAGGACTGGAGAGTAGCTAATATTGTTCCTCTGTTTAAGAAGAGCGAAGAGACAACCTGGGAAATGACAGGCCTGTGAGGTGGGGAAATTATTGGAGAAGGTTCTTAGGGACAGGATGTACTCACATTTGGAAAAGAATAGGCTTATTAGCGATAGGCGACATGGTTTTGTGAAGAGGAGGTCGTGTCTCACAAATTTGATTGAGTTTGTTGAGGAAGTGACAAGAAGAATCGACTAGGGTAGGGCAGTGGATGTTGTAGAAATGGGCGTTAGTAAAGCCTTCGATAAGGTTTGCTTGTGGTAGGCTGATATAGAAGGTGATTATTTGGGATCTGAGGTGAACTGCTTAGATGGATATAAAACTGGTTTGGACCTAGAAAGCACAGAGTAACAGTGGAAGGATATTCTTCTCATAGAGTCATAGAACCTACAGTGCAGAAAGAGGCCCTTCGGCCCATCGAGTCTGCACTGAACACTATCCCATCCAGGCCCTACCCCCATATCCCCTACATATTATACCCACTAATCCCACTAACCTACGCATCCCTGGAAACTAAGGGGCAATTTGTTAGTATGACCAATCAACTTAACCCACTCATCTTTGGGCTGTGGGAGGAAACCGGAGCACCCGGAGGAAACCCACCCAGACACGAGGAGTATGTGCAAACTCCACACAGACAATGACCCGAGCCGGGAATTGAACCCAGGACCCTGGAGCTGTGAAGCAGCAGTGCTAACCACTCTGCTACCGTGCCGCCCACTGGAAGTCTGTGACAAGTGTGTTCCACAAGGATCAGTGCTGGGGCCTTTGTTGCTTGTAATGTATCAAAATGATTCGCAGGAAAATAAACGT
The DNA here is from genome assembly GCF_965287045.1 of Carcharhinus amblyrhynchos. Taxonomy (NCBI): domain Eukaryota; kingdom Metazoa; phylum Chordata; class Chondrichthyes; order Carcharhiniformes; family Carcharhinidae; genus Carcharhinus; species Carcharhinus amblyrhynchos. Next base: position 47,711,637 of record NC_137343.1, on the reverse strand, counting down.
GGTCCGAATTGTAAATTTGCAGATGATTCAAAAATTGGTGGAGTAGCGGATAGTGAGGAGGATACAGCAGGATATAAATCAGCTGGAGACCTGGGCCGAAAGGTGGCAGATGGAATTTAATCCGGACAAATGTGGGGTGATGCAATTTGGAAGGGCTAATGCAGAAGTATACAGTAAATGGTACAGCCCTTAGAAATATTAGCATTCAGAGGGATCTAAGCGTGCAGATCCACAGTTCCCTGAAGGTGGCAACCCAGGTGGACAAGGTGGCCAAGAATATATATAGCATGCAGGCCTTCATTGATTGGGGCAGTGAGTATAGGAATTGGAAAATCATGTCGCAGCTGTATAAGACTTTGGTTAGGCTGCATTTGGAGTATTGTGTACAATTCTGGTTGCCACATTACCAGAAGAAGGTTGGTACATTGGAAAGGGTGCAGAAGAGATTTACCAGGATGTTACCTGGTTTGGAAGATATGGACTATGAGGAAAAGTTGACCAAACTTGGATTGTTTTCACTGGAGTGGAGGAGGATGAGGGGGGAACCTGATAGAGGTTTACAAGACTATGACAGGCTTGGATAGAGTGGACAGAGTCTTTTTCCCAGGGTCGAAGGGTCAATTACTCAGGGGCACAAGTTAAGAGTGAGAGGGGGACAGTTTCAAAGAGGTGTAAGGGAATGCGCTGCCAGAGGAGGTGATAGAAGCAGATTCTATAACAATGATTAAGAGGCACCTGGACAGACACACGTGAATAGACAGGGAACAGAGGGATATGGACAATGTAGAGGCAAGAAAATATCAGATTAGAGAGGTATCTGTGTCGGCACAGACTCGATGGGCCGAAGGGCCTGTTCCTGTGCTGTGGGAGGGAGGTCACTGTTGACGGGAGCTGGGGTGAGGGCTGATCTCTGCGGGAGCCCTGTGTGTAAGGAGCTGATCTGATTATCAGGGTGCAGACTGGAGTGTTAGTTGCTGAGTTTGGATTAGTTGTCAGCTTCTCACACAGCAGATGGTTTTTGCAGAGTTTTAGCAGTATGTGTGTGTGCCACACGGGCTCACACGCACAGGGTGAGTCAACAAAAACGCCCCCTGTCTTCCAGCCTCTCTGGAAAGGAGCCTCAACGTGAGCTCAGTGTCAGGGACTTGCTCACAGCAGGTACAGCCTCTCCCTGGGAGGAGTGTGTGCGTATGTGTGTGTGCGTGTGTCTGTATGCATGTGTGCGCGTATGTGTGTGTGTGTGTGTGTGTGTAGGGGGGGCAGTGCAAGGGAGGGTGGTGTAGTGTAGGGGGGGTGGTGTGGGGGGGGGGTGGTGGTGTAGGGGGGGGTGGTGTGGGGGGGGGTTGGTGGTGCGGGGGGGGGTGGTGGTGTGGGGGTTGGTGGTTGGTGTAGTGGGGGTGGGGGATGCTGCTTTCAGGGTGGTGCTCCCAATGCCTCCTCCGAAACAGGCTATGAGCTGATATATTATAGAGGACGGGCGCTGAATGGGTCCCCCAGTGGTTTCTCTGCCTTGGCAACAGTCACAATCTTGGATTGGTGCCAGATGTTTGGAATGCTGCCAGTGCTGCGGACGTCGGGAACCAGTTTTCCGAACCTACTTCCCTCCCGGTGTTCTAGCGTCCTTCAGGAAATCTGGGCAAATTCCGTTGACTCCTGGTGCTTGGTCAGCGTCAGGGCAGTGTGTGTGTGTGTGTGAGGGCTGGAGAAGTCTGTCTGCTCTGGGATAGTCTCGAGGGTCAGCATCAGGGCTTCACCGCTCCACTGACGGATATCTGTGAGTTTACTCGGAGCTGGGTTAAGCACTGCTGCCTCACAGCACCAGGGACTCGGGTGTCTTCAAGAAGCAGTTAGATGTGGCTCTCGGGACGAAGGGGATCAAAGGAAATGGAAGGGAAGGAGAATAACGTGACACAGTCGGATGATCAGCCGTGATCATAATGAACGGCACAGGAGGCTCGAAGGGCTGGACGGCCTCCTCCTGCTCCATGGGACTTCCTCTCATAGAAACCTTACAGCCATTCGGCCCATCCAGTCTGCACCGAACACAATCCCACCCAGGCCCTACCCCCATATCATTACATATTTACCCGCTAATCTCTCTAATCTACGCATCTCGGGACATTAAGGGTCAATTTAGCACGGCCAAATCAACCTAACCCACACATCTTTGGACTGTGGGAGGAAACCCACGCAGATACGGGGAGAATAGAACATAGAAAAACTACAGCACAAACAGGCCCTTCGGCCCACAAGTTACACTGATCATATCCCCACCTACTAGACCTACCTATAACCCTCAATCCTATTAAATGTGCAAACTCCACAGACAGTGACCTGAGCCGGGAATCGAACCCAGGACCCTGGAGCTCTGAAGCAGCAGTGCTAACCCACTGTGCTACCGTGTAGTATGCGACCAGGCAGCTTTATTATCTACAGTGTACCTCTTCCTGCAGCGGAACTGCTGCACGGGAGTCAGGCTGTCCTTCCTGAGCTCTTCCTTCAGTTTGGTATAGTGGACTTCATACCACAGCGACCTCACTTCCTCCTGCTCTTCAATCCTGCAGGTCTGATATGAAACAACTGCTAGTTATTGGACACAATTCACCATAGAATCCCCCCCACAGAGGCCATTCAGCCCATCGAGTCTACACCACCATAAAACCACACAGTCCCTGTAACCCTACATATTTATCCCACTAATCCCTCTAACCTACGCATCCCGGGACACTAACGGGCAATTTAGCATGGCCAATGCACTTAGCCTGCACATCTTTGGACTTCACATTAACATTGCAATGAAGTTACTGTGAAAATCCCCTAGTGACCACACTCCGGTGTCTGTTTAGATACACCGAGGGAAAATTTAGCACGGCCAATGCACATAACCAGCACGTCTTTCGGACTATGGGAGGAGACTGGAGCACCCGGAGCAAACCCACGCGGACCCATGCTGGGAGAACATGCAGATTATGCACAGACGGTGACCCAAGCTGGGAATCAAACCCGGATCCCTGGCATTGTGAGACAGCAGCGCTAACCTATTCCTCCCACCTCTCCTCACCACCGTTCTCCACTCTTCCTGAACCCTCCGACAGTGAAACATCAATTAAACTAACCCCCCAATTCTCCAGAATCAATACATCTCCCAATGTATCCCAATCCCTCCAAAATCCGGACCATCCCACCAGAGCATCTTCTGGAAAATCGCTGAAATTTGTTGCCGCTTTCCACAACCTAACTCTTTGGGTAAATGTATTTTTTCCAGAATTGTATCTTCCTGCCCTACTTTCCCTGGATTCATTCCAGTAATATTCCAATCTTACCTCAACATCATTCCATATTTTACATACGTTCCAGTGTCTTCCTCCCAGGTGGTACCGCTCAGCTTTCTCACTGTCCGTGTCCTTTACATGTAGGAGTCCTGCTCCTCAGCATGTTTGTCTCGGGAAAGGACACAGGTAAGATCGGGCCAGTGTAACCTGTCAGGACAACCCCTGGAGATTCTCTGGCTCCCATCTCCATTTACACCGAGCTTTCTCTGGCCATTTAACATTCTTATTGATGTCTCAGTGTTTTCCATAGCTGTAAATCACAGCAAGTTTGCTACAATGAACCCACCCCCCCACCCCGCCTCGCTCCCCAGCACCTTCCAAACATACGACTATCTCCAGCTGGAAGGACAAGAGCAGCAGCAGCTACAGGGGAACACCACCCTCTGCTCACTCTCCTGACTTGGAAATCTATCGTTGTCCCTGCGCAGTCGCTGGGTCCAAATCCACCGCACGTGGACTGCAGCGATTCAAGAAGGCAGCTCACCGCCACCTTCTCAAGGGCAACTAGGGATGGGCAATAAACGTTGGCCCAGCCAGCGACTGTCCCACGAGGGAACAAAACAAAAATAATCAGATGCCCTTCGCTGCTGCAGAGTTTGTGTATGTGGATATTAGATAAGGACTGGGTTACACTCAAAGGCAGCAATCTTGGTAACTCTCGAGCTCTGGGAGCAACTTGGCTGCAAAATTATACACAAAACCTCTGCTATTATCCCTTGGATCTAAACCACCAGCTTCTGGCAGTTTGTCTACGTTGAAATATGTTTTTAGTGCCATTTCCGTTTAAGAATAACCTCCACAATTGGCCTTGCAAAAAGGAATTGGAAATACACCCAAAGTTGTAGATCTATGGGGCCGAGATAGACAGCTCGGCATTATTTCCATTTATCCCGATGTTACACGGTGCATTATCCAGGCTGATTATCCAGCACTGAGCCGAGGAAGGCAACTGTCTAAAGACAGCTTAAACTGGGGACTTCTCTGCTCCCTTGGTGGACAGAGAGGACGGCATAATTTAAAGAACGGCAGCGGAATTATCCCCAGACTCCAGGCCATATTTCTCCCTCAAGTCAATATAAATACAAACAGATTTGAAGTAGCTCAGAGACCAGTGTCCTTTCGCCAGATATCCTTCATTTACAAACTCAATCCCACTCCTGGGACAGCTTCAGGTACAAAGACAAGTAATTAATGGGAGAGCTTGGTGTCTAATGGGTGTTTTTGGAAAGCAGCTTTTACAGTCTCCCTCTGCGAGGCTGTTTGACGATGGGTGGTACGGTGCTGTCCTGATGTGCCGAATCCCATCTGACTCATGAATCTGTCTGGGAAAAGCTGGTCCGTTATTGTTGTGAATGCACCTTACGGATGTCCACCCACTTGGAGTGGGCATCCAGTATGAGCAGAGACATCAAGCTCACAGCACAGTGGGTTAGCACTGCTGCCTCACAGCGCCAGGGACTCGGGTTTGATTCCTGGCTTGGGTCATTGTCTGTACAGGGTCTGCACGTTCTCCCTGTGTCTGCGTGGGTTTCCTCCAGACGCTCCAGTTTCAAAACAAGGTAGGTAAATAAATGGAACAGATGAAGATGAAAGATCTGGGAACCATTGTTCAGATGAGGTTCAGAGTGACCAGGATTGGAAACAGATATTCAAAGGTATCTGACTCATAGAAAAGTTGGACAAATAGGGGCAGCCCTGATCATAAAGAGTGAGCTAAAGGGAGTAGGGATCCTAGCCTCGAAAATTCAGATGTAGAATATAGCACATTGAACACTACAGCACAAACAGGCCCTTCGGCCCACAAGTTGCTCTGATCATATCCCTACCTACCAGGCTTATCAAAAACCCTCAATCCCATTAAATCCCATGTACTCATCCAGAAGTCGCTTAAAAGACCCCAGCGAGTTCACCTCCACCACCACCACCGATTCCACTCACTCACCACCCTCTGAGTGAAAAACTTACCCCTAACATCTCCTCTGTACCTGCTCCCCAGCGCCTTAAACCTGTGTCCTCTCGTAGCGACCGTTTCAGCCCTGGGAAATAGCCTCTGAGAATCCACCCTATCTATACCTCCCAACATTTTATAAACCTCTATCAGGTCGCCTCTCAATCTTCGTCTCTCCAGGGAGAAGAGGCCCAGCTCCCTCAACCTATCTTCATAAGGCATGCCTCCCAATCCAGGCAACATCCTTGTAAATCTCCTCTGCACCTTTTAAATAGCTTCCACATCTTTCTTGTAGTGAGGCGACCAGAACTGTGCACAGATTTGCAAGTGGGGTCTGACTAAGGTCTTATAAAGCTGCAGCATTATCTCCCGACTCCTAAACTCATATATGAATATGAATATGGAGCTACAAAGTAGATAAAGAGAGAAAACACTAATGGAAGTTCTGGTCGCCGCACTTGCGCACGGATATTTTGGCCTTGGAGGGAGTGCAGAGGAGGTTCACTAGGCTGATACCGGAGATGAGGGGGTTGGACTATGAAGAGAGACTGAATAGACTGGGTCTGTACTCGTTGGAGTTTAGAAGGCTGAGAGGGGATCTTATAGAGATGTATAAGATAATGAAGGGGATGGATAGGGTAGAGGTAGAGAGATTCTTCCTGCTTAGAAAGGACAGCAGGACTAGGGGGCACAGCCTCAAGATAAGGGTGGGGGGGGGCGCAGTTTAGAACGGAGTTGAGGAGGAACTTCTTCAGTCAAAGGGTGGTGAATCTCTGGAATTCTCTGCCCGTTGAAGTGGTGGAGGCTGCCTCGCTAAATATATTTAAGTCACGGGTAGATAGGCTTTTGATAGACAAGGGAATTAAGGGTTATGGGGAGAGAGCGGGAAAGTGGAACTGATCCACTTCAGATCAGCCATGATCTTATTGAATGGCGGGGCAGGCTCGAAGGGCTAGATGGCCTACTCCTGCTCCTATTTCTTATGTTCTTATGGAAGTAGTTTATAGGGCCCCGAACAGTGATCTCAGTGTGGGACAAGCGTGTACATCCGGAAACTTGAGGAGCACATAAGAAGAAGAATGTAATAATCATGGGACAATTTTCATATTGATGATGGAAACCAAGTTGGTAAAAGGCCACTTTGGGTTATGTTCATGTCAAGCATTTGAGACAATTTTCTACAATTCAATTTCAACTAGGAAACAGGTTATTTTAGATTCAACTTTGTATAACGAGACAGGGCCAATTAGTAATTTTAAAGTCAAGGATTCTCTGGGGAAGAGTGATCATAATGTGATGGAATTTCATGTTAAGTTTGAGAGCGTGATGATCAGGTTCAAAACTTTGCACCCGAATTTTACCACCGCACTCACCACAGGAATCGGAGCGGCTGAGAGGTGGCCCGTTGACCTTGGGTCGGATTTTATGGCTTCGGGATGAGCAAGACCGTAAAGTCCCGTCCATGGCCTTTGATTTAAACATAGCCAATTATGGAGGTACAAGAGGTGAGCAGGGCTGAGGTAGATTGGGAACTCAGATGAAAAGATATGACAGTAAATGACCATTAAAAGGAAATAACTCACCATTATCATCAAATAGCCATTCCACGAAGGAGTAAAAAATCTCCTGTGTAAAAGTGATACAAAAGTGGTGACTGGAGAAGTATTAGATTGAAATGGGAGACTTACAATGTTGCCAAAAAAAAAAGTAGAAAGAGTTTTGGGAAATAAGCAATGGGTGACTACAGAAGTGACACAGAGGGAGAACATAGAACGAGAGCAAAGTGGGAAGAGATATAAATTGATTGTAAGAGCTTTCACATGAAATAAAAAGATTCGTGAAAATAACCGTGGGCTCATCAGAGACAGAAGGGGGTGAAATAACAACAAGGAATGTGGAAATCTCAAAGACATTAAAAACACTTTGTATCTGTCTTTGTGGTAAAAGACTGATCAGAAATGCAAGGAACAAGGAGAGTGAGGAACATGAAGTAATTGTAAAATGTTGAAGGAAATTACAGATCCAAGAGTTACCAAATTCGCTGGATCTGATGATTAAACCTGGGAAACTTCAAACAGGTGGCTACAGATTGTCATTATATTGATTTCAATTGGTCAGTGTGAGGGGTCAGGGGTCAGTGTGAGGGGTCAGGGGTCAGTGTGAGGGGTCAGGGGTCAGTGTGAGGGGTCAGGGGTCAGTGTGAGGGGTCAGGGGTCAGTGTGAGGGGTCAGGGGTCAGTGTGAGGGGTCAGGGGTCAGTGTGTGGGGACAGTGGGGGGGTCAGGGGTCAATGTGTGGGGACAGTGGGGGGGGTTAGGGGTCAGTGTGATGGGTCAGGGGTCAGTGTGATGGGTCAGGGGTCAGCGTGAGGGGTCAGCGTGAGGGGACAGTGTAAGGTGTGAGGGGTCGGTGTGAGGCGTCAGCGTAATGTGTGAGGGGTCAGCGTGAGGGGGTCAGGGGTCAGCGTGAGGGGGTCAGGGGTCAGCGTGAGGGGGTCAGGGGTCAGCGTGAGGGGGTCAGGGGTCAGCGTGAGGGGGTCAGGGGTCAGCGTGAGGGGGTCAGGGGTCAGCGTGAGGGGGGTCGGGGTCAGCGTGAGGGGTCAGCGTGAGGGGTCAGCGTGAGGGGTCAGCGTGAGGGGTCAGCGTGAGGGGTCAGCGTGAGGGGTCAGCGTGAGGGGTCAGTGGTCTGTGAGGGGTCAGGGGTCAGTGTGAGGGTCAGTGTGAGGGTGAGGGTCAGTGGGAGGGGGTCAGCGTGAGGGTCAGTGTGAGGGGTGAGGGTCAGTGGGAGGGGGTCAGTGTGAGGGGTCAGTGTGAGGGGTCAGTGTGAGGGGTCAGTGTGAGGGTCAGTGTCAGTGTGAGGGGTGAGGGTCAGTGTGAGGGTGAGGTCAGTGTGATAGTGTGATGGGTCAGTGTGAGGGTGAGGGTCAGTGTGAGGGTGAGGGGTGAGTGTGAGGGTCAGTGTGAGGGGTCAGTGTGAGGGTCAGTGTGGAGGGTCAGTGTGAGGGTCAGTGTGAGTGTGAGGGTCAGTGTGAGGGTCAGTGTGAGGGTGAGGGTCAGTGTGAGGGTCAGTGTGAGGGTGAGGGGTCAGTGTGAGGGTCAGTGTGAGGGTCAGTGTGAGGGTCAGTGTGAGGGTCAGTGTGAGGGTCAGTGTGAGGGTGAGGGTCAGTGTGAGGGTCAGTGTGAGGGTGAGGGGTCAGTGTGAGGGTCAGTGTGAGGGTGAGGGTCAGTGTGAGGGTCATGTAGGTGAGGGTCAGTGTGAGGGTCAGTGTGAGGGTGAGGGTCAGTGTGAGGGTCAGTGTGAGGGTCAGTGTGAGGGTCAGTGTGAGGGTGAGGGGTCAGTGTGAGGGTCAGTGTGAGGGTGAGGGTCAGTGTGAGGGTCAGGGTGAGTGTGGAGGGTCAGTGTGAGGGTGAGGGGTCAGTGTGAGGGTCAGTGTGAGGGTGAGGGTCAGTGTGAGGGTCTGTGTCGTGGGTCAGTGTGAGGGTCAGTGTGAGGGTGAGGGTCAGTGTGAGGGTCAGTGTGAGGGTGAGGGGTCAGTGTGAGGGTCAGTGTGAGGGTGAGGGTCAGTGTGAGGGTGAGGGTCAGTGTGAGGGTCAGTGTGAGGGTGAGGGGTCAGTGTGAGGGTCAGTGTGAGGTTAGGGTCAGTGTGAGGGTGAGGGTCAGTGTGAGGGTCAGTGTGAGGGTGAGGGTCAGTGTGAGGGTCAGTGTGAGGGTGAGGGTCAGTGTGAGGGTCAGTGTGAGGGTGAGGGTCAGTGTGAGGGTCAGTGTGAGGGTGAGGGAGGGTCAGTGTGAGGGTGAGGGTCAGTGTGAGGGTCAGTGTGAGGGTCAGTGTGAGGGTCTGTGTGAGGGGGGTCAGTGTGAGGGTCAGTGTGAGGGTGAGGGTCAGTGTGAGGGTGAGGGTCAGTGTGAGGGTCAGTGTGAGGGTCAGTGTGAGGGTGAGGGTCAGTGTGAGGGTCAGTGTGAGGGTGAGGGTCAGTGTGAGGGTCAGTGTGAGGGTCAGTGTGAGGGTGAGGGTCAGTGTGAGGGTCAGTGTGAGGGTGAGGGTCAGGGTGAGGGTCAGTGTGAGGGTG